>NW_027176750.1:478588-538723 GCF_023349555.1 Cebidichthys violaceus
CCCGAGACCAGGCAAGGTGTGTGTGTGTCTGTCTGTCTGTCTGTCTGTCTGTCTGTCTGTCTGTCTGTGTGTGTGTGTGTGTGTGTGTGTGTGTGTGTGTGTGTGTGTGTGTGTGTGTGTGTGTGTGTGTGTGTGTGTGTGTTGTGTGTTTCCACCCAGTTGGAGCTCATAAACTGTGGTATATTTAATTGTTTTGCAAGTTCATAGACAGAAACAAACATGGTTCCACGTTCCAGCTCTCACTGGTCCACCAGCTGTTGATCAGATGATGATTAACAGTTTGTCGGTGTTTTGTCCAACATCTGGACCAGGAGACGGGACGCGTTGGTGGAAAAACAAACCTTCCGGATGTTGTTGTTGTTGTTGTTGTTGGCTCCAGTCTCCCGGCGTTGTCAGTGAATATTCACATGGCTTCAGTCCAAATGAATGAATAATAAAAAGCCAGTTTGAATAAATTGAAACAACAATTTTCAGTTCTTTTAGTTTCTTTGACTTTGTTGGAGTTTTTAAAACAGTGAAAACTCAGACTGGAATAAAAAGAGTGTTTTTGTTTTTCTGTCTTTTTTGACTTTGTCGCCGTTTATCATGAGTCACACAGAAAAACAAAAACACCCACTGAACCTGGACCTCCTGCAGCCTCAGCACATGTTCAGCTCCCTCTACAGAGTGTGAGTGAGTGAGTGAGTGAGTGAGTGAGTGAGTGAGTCAGTCAGTCAGTCAGTCAGTCAGTCAGTCAGTCAGTCAGTCAGTCAGTCAGTCAGTCAGTCAGTCAGTCAGTCAGTCAGTCAGACAGACAGACAGACAGACAGACAGACAGATCTCTTCACCCAGCAGGAAGAATCCTCTGAGCTCCACTTTTCCTTCTTCTTTTGCTGCCTCTCTTCTTCTGTGTTACACCGACCTCATGAAGTTCATTCGATGCTAACTGGATGTTTAGAGGATGCATTAGACATACAGACATACAGACATACAGCAGACAGCTGTGGTGCGACACAACTAACAGGATGCTAACCTCCAGCTACGAGGCTGAAGACGTTGTGACTGTGTCTGAATGAGTAACGAGCAGCAGGAGGCGCTGGACCTCTGGTGGACAGGTAGAGAAACACCTGAGGGAGGAAAACAAGATGCACAACACGAGAAAATAACCAGACTATAAACGATCGTTCGTTGTGAGTCGGTTTGGCTGTTGAATTCTTTCTGCAACCAACAAATCCTCCAGACATTTAATTCTTCTTCTCTCTGCTGCCATCAGGACGTCGTTTTGTTTGATCCGTTTCTAAAACTAACCGCCATCTGAAAACAGTAAATTCTTGTATCATTTTGTCTCCTTGTTACTGTGTTTCTCCCTCGGTGGGATTGATAAAGTTGTTTTGAATTTGAATTGTTCTCTATTTCTACCTGGTCCACATCCTTTGATTGTAATCCGGTTATTGTTTTTCTCTTCATCAGTCTATCATGACATCCAATCAAAGTTCAAGAGGACGACGCTCCGCATGAAGAAACAAAACGACGGTACGTCTCCTTTAAGTCTCTGTTTAATAGAATAAAGATGATGAAGATTATAAAAGACTGTGTATTGTACATGTACCCCGATAGAAGGCTCTGCATGCTCTACCTATGTGTTTGATATTTCTTGTGTCTCTGCAGGTTACGGTCTGCACTGCCACCGCGCCGTCATCACTCTGTGCAAGCTGATCGGCATCAAGGACATTTACTGCAAAGTGGAGGGATCGGTCAACCTGCTCAACATCACCAGGGCCCTCTTCACCGGGTTAGCCAATCAGGTGAAGTCCTAGCGGGAGAGTTTAAAAAAAATAAAGAAATAAAGGGAGGATCGCTTTCTATTGCTCTCTCCACTGACGTCCGCCTTCTTCTTCTTTCAAACCGGCAGGAGATCCACCAGAAGCTGGCGGACAAGAAGCAGCTCCACGTGGTGGAGTACCAGTCTCAGCGGGGCCCTCTGCCCAGGGTGGTGGCGAGTCCCAGAGACGGGGCCCGACCCGAGCCGGAGCCCCAGGACGAGATACCCAACACCCGGCTGCACTGGGACGACGTGCGGGCCGCGCAGGGGATCAAACGCTCGATCTGGGCGGGTGTGAAACGCACCATCTGGTAGAGTGGGAGAGTGAACGGTGACTCAGTGTGGACCACGAGACGGACGATGGTGGAGGCCGGAGGCCCGAAAATATGTGAGAAATAAGAACGTTTGTTCCCCAAATCTGGTGGATTGAGATTTTGTCATCCAAAGACATGTTACATGTTGACATCTCCTATAAAGACACAATGTCAACGTCATCCATGTTGTTTTCTATATAACTTCCTCTTCCACCTTGAATTGTTGCTAAATGTTGTGATGTAATAAAGTTCAGATCTGTCAAAACATGTGATTTTTGTGGAATTTTGGAAATGATTACACGTCTTTTTTTAATGAATGTTGTCTTTTTGTACTTAATGCTCTGGAGTTATTGGACATGTTTAGATCACACAAGTCTGAAACAATCCAACGCAGTCACCACTGGAATCATACTCTACAAATACTAGAATACTATTACTATTAGTGTAGAATGATCTTCATCTGTAACCAAAATTTGCTGTTAGGAGTTTTAAGTTTTAAGAATTGGGACAAAGCCTTCAGTCAGAAATGTCAGCTTTAAAAATAAAAGCTACGCTAGAATTATCTTTTATCTGTGTCACTGCATTTACTATTTGTCAGTGTGCATTTATCAGGATGCTAGATTAATAAGTTTCATGTTAGAGTCACTGTGTATAATATCATCACTGTGTTCTCTATCAACCTATATAAATGCTCCAGGTGAGGCTTGAACTCACAACCTCGGCATGACTCTACAGTGTACTGTCTTATAAGTACCGCGCGCTGACCGATTGCGCCACTGGAGCTCATTTCTGCTGAATATTCAGATGAAAATCATTCAACACCAATATTAGCATTATTATATTGTCTAACGGAATAATCTGCTTCAATCCATATTTGTTGGCGTTCAGCCTTTCAAAAACATTTACACTGTAAAAAAAAAACTGATCTCCAAATTTCTCCAAAAATTCTCCAATAAAGTTAAACTAAAATGAGGACAAACACTTCAGTGTGGTCTGAAGCTAATCCAACGTCAACGTCATCAACACACAAACACAGTGATCACAGCTTTAGATTCATTATCATATTCAAGAAACACAGAAATGTGCTCCAGTGGTGCAGTTGGTCAGCGCGGTACTTATAAGACCGTACATGTGGGGTCATGCTGAGGTTGTGAGTTCAAGCCTCACCTGGAGCATTTATATAGTTTCATGGAGAACACAGTGTTAATATTTCCTGTGATGTGAAGCAGCTGCTAGATTCAGAGCCACCATCAATGAACACAACATGGAACTAACTTCTAGAGTTCTACAGAATATGTGGAAGTGGGACATTTCTACTGTAGAAAATTGTTTACTTCCAATGTGCCAAATCCAGCGTTTAAATATCAACGTGGTAGATGCAGGCACACCTCGGAGGTAACACTCTGATTGGTTTAATTCCTGTGTTGTGGCCAAAACACCACACAGTATCAAACCAGCAGCAACATCATCGACACACACTTAAAGTTATCAAAGGTTTAAATTCATTATCATATGTCATAAACACAGAAATGAGCTCCAGTGGCGCAATCGGTCAGCGCGCGGTACTTATAAGACAGTACACTGTAGAGTCATGCCGAGGTTGTGAGTTCAAGCCTCACCTGGAGCATTTATATAGTTTGATGGAGAAAACATTGTTAATATCACCTAACGGCTGTATTCAGCCTCCCATCAATGGACAGTAACAAACACAAAAAACGATATGAAACTCGTCACAAAAAGACAACTCTGTGGCCTTACTGACTAGTTGGAAGCTTCCTACATTATTTTGGTTGAAATGCTGCAGAGCTTTTATTTTTACATGTGTTATATTATTTGTAGAATGAGATTCCAGCATTATTAAGTAAAAAAAAAAACAACATTCATTAAAAAAGACAGAAATTCACAACGTGTTTTTATCCAACAGAATATTCTGCTTCAATCCATATTTGTTGGCGTTTAGCCTTTAAAAAAAAAGTTTTTCACTGTAGAAAAGTTGGTCGCTACTCCAATTTGCCAAATCCTCCATTTAAATATCAATGTGCCAGGTGCTGGCTTTCAAAGGGAATGGGAGGTGATACTGGGATTGGTTTAGTTCATGTGTTACAGCCAAAACACCACACAGTATCACACCGGCAGCAACGTCATCGACACACACTTAAAGTTATCACAGGTTTAGATTCATTATTATATATAAAATATGCAGAAATAGGCTCCAGTGGCGCAATCGGTCAGCGCGAGGTACTTATAAGACAGTACACTGTAGAGTCATGCCGAGGTTGTGAGTTCAATCCTCACCTGGAGCATTTGTATAGTTTGATCAAGAACACAGTGTTAATAATACCTGTGTTGTATAACAGCTGCTAGTCAATGGACATCGACAAATAGTAAATACAATGAACACAACATAAAACAATTAAAGAAACCCTAGGTCATAGTCTTAATTTCGCTAGATGAACAATAGACTGTCTATGTTTTTTTTGGTTCTAAAGAAGAGAACGGATAACTTCTATGCCCAGTTCTCTCACCGTTAATGTATACATGTTGCCGGTCGTAAGGAAGAAGAATTCCCTTAACTTCCAAAGAAGCCTCTCTGTCATACAGAGAGTTTATCGCCGTAGAGCTTGAAGCTCCAGAGACGATTTTAACCAAGAAACTTGAAGAACCACATCGACCTTTAAGAAGTGGTCTCACAGTAAGAGGCTTTGTGTCTGGGCAGAGATAATTAGCTCATAGTGTGTTTATTACCTTGTTTTGATTTGTTTTAAGTTTACTGTATTGTTATAATGTGTTATTTTGTATGTTTAAGGACCGCTGAGTTCCGTTAGTGCTGTGCAGAAATTACTGTGTATTCCATACTGCTGCAATAGTGTAATTTAGGGACTAAATGCCATCCCTTTTAAAGGGAATGGGAGGTGACACTGGGATTGGTTTAATGTATGTGTTACAGTCAAAACACCACACAGTATCACACTAGAAACAACGTCATCAACACACACCTACAGTTATCACAGGTTTAGATTCACCATCATATGTAAAAATAGCAGAAAAGAGCTCCAGTGGCGCAATCGGTCAGCGCGCGGTACTTATAAGACAGTACACTGTAGAGTCATGCCGAGGTTGTGAGTTCAAGCCTCACCTGGAGCATTTATATAGTTTGATGGAGAACACAGTGTTAATATTTCCTGTGATTTAGTAACCAGAGTGTCTTCTAATCAGTAAACACAACATGAAACTCCCCAGTGTAAGATCATTCTAGAGCTCTACACAATGGGTGGAACTTCAGTACGTTGGTTCAAACATTTTAACTTCATGCTTTAAACAGATAATTATGTCTTTTTCTAATAAATGAATTATTTTTGTATTTAATAATGCTCTGGAGTTATTGGACATGTCTAGATCACACAAGTCTGAAACAATCCACCACTGGAATCATATTCTATAAATAATATTATACATGTAAAAATAAAAGCTCTGCAGCATTTCAACCAACATAAAGTAGGAAGCTTCCAAACATTCAGTAATGCCACAGAACTTTCGATGGCTCTGTTTTTAGGTTTAAGAACATATCACATAATAAAGGTAACAATAAAAGGTTTTAAACTTTATTTATTTCAGACTGGAAGCAGAAGGAAACACAAATCCACAGATCAGCACCTCTGTGAAAACTCACACATGGTTCTGTGAAAAGACGAATACATATGACTTCTCGTCTGTAATAAATGATCATTGGCTCATGATAAGTGGTTATAAATGTGTGTGTATATATATATATTTATATGTTGAGCTAGTGTATTAAAAAATGACATCACTTTTACCAATTTTCGTCATCTCTAAATTATTGATTTGACTTTTTTAATCTAAATTTAAAGATTAAAATAAAAGAAAATATTAATTGAGCCTAAAACCTTCATTATGAATCTGACCAGCCATCTGATCCACCACACACACACTCAATCACACACACACACACACACACACACACACTCAATCACTCACACACGCACGCACGCACACACACACACACACACACACACACACACACACAGTACTTCTTGGACACACAGGTCTGTGATTCGTTTTTCAGAAGTTTTTCCATCGAATGGAGGAGAGGATGGTGTGGATGAAGTAGAAGAGTGTGGCAACATATGCGAAGACCTGTAAGACACACACACACACACACACACACACACACACACAAATATACATTTTTATGGAATTATTGTTGTATTTTTGTGTTTTCTTTTACCCACTTTTAATGGAATAGTTTGACATTTGGGGAACCACGCTGAGGCTTTTGGCTTTCTTTCTGATGGGTAGATAAGAAGATCGATAGCGGTCTCTCAATGGATATGAAACACATTATCCACATTATCACTGATTGATTGAAGGGCTGAGTGGATGTTTCCATTCAGAAAATAAACAGTGTTTTTCAGTAAATTCTGTCCAGATAAACAGTTGTTGATTCTCTTTGAATCAGTTCTCACCACAGCAGCGATGTCAATCTGGTAGATCTTTAATTCTCCGGGTTTCTTCTGGAAGGTGATGTAAGCCAGATCCACGCCTGCACTGAGGTAGAAGAAGGCTGCCAGGCCGTGGTAAGCAAAGTCCTGGACACACACAGATTAAATAATAGAACTCGTTCTCTCCGTTTCTTCATCATTCTGATCTCTCTCTCTCTCTCTCTCTCTCTCTCGGGTCTTACAGCAGCAGCCCAGCCGGAGCTGTTCTTATGTCCTCCGGCGGCGAAGATGACCATCCAGAGGAATGTCCCGACGAAGCAGAAGACGGAGACGAACATCACCCAGCCCAGAGGGTTCGGTGGGTCCACGTAGGTCGACGCCACCAGGATCCACACCAAACCACCGAACACCTGCAGAGACGGAGGGAACCCGGTTACCTGTTTGTTTGTGACAGAGCTTAAAGAGAACGTTGTACATCTCATCACAGTGTATAAATCTAAACATCAACGGCTTCAACTTAAAAAGGCTTAAAGCCAATTTAACCACGAGTCATGTCTGATTTTATGCCTATTGAACCAACGTGGTGCATAATCTACTGCTATAAACAACAATAAGATCTGGTTCATGTATGGAGTCTTATATCACCTTAAATCAAAAGTCACAAAATCACCACTGATGTCTCTATTTAAAACTCTGTCTCTCTTCAGTGCTCAGTGTTTCATTATTGAAAATGCAGAGACAGTGACAATCTAACATTGCTTCATTAATTAAGTTTGTTGTGTAGAAAAACCAGACTTCATCATATGTGTGATCTTTAAGTTGATTTGATGAGGAAAAGACGTGTCACCCTCTCGAGGTCTAATTCAACTTTTAACCAAATTAACACCTGCTTGATCTCTTCGTCTTGCACCCTTTAAGAACCAGGTGGATCACAGCGTGAACTCTTACTTCATTTGCTGCAGGCTCATTTGGAAGTCTCGCCAAACTTTAACAATCCAGTCTTTGTAAAAGTTTTAGGTCCTGGAGTTACTTTTGCCACTTTATATCCTGCATCATCATTTGATTTAAATCACTGGTGCACAAACGCGACCGTCACACGTTCTTGAAACAACAACCAGCCCAGTTGCTGGGGAAAAAAAATGTTCTGCAAAATGTTTCTACAAACCACGGATACGTTTTCGCATTCAGTAGCGATGTAATATATCAAACAACCGTTATAAAAAGTTACATTGTTTAATAAGACGTATAACAAGCAAAAAATAATCCACAAAGAGAAGCTGTGGTGGGTCAAACAAACACAGGACTTTCACCCAGGAGACCTCTGCTCGTGTTTCGTGTGAAAACAAAACTCAACAATGTTTTCTAACTTTATCCAAAAAGTTTCACGACGTTAACAACATGTCATTGTGCCTTTCTGCAAGCGTCACACAAGGCTTATATGAAACGTATTTATGTCTCAGAAACGACATTCAACGTATCTGAGGTTTGCACAATCGGACAATGACAAAAAGAAATTCTAGCGGCTGGGTTGAGTATCTCCTTCCTGTTTACATTTGGTGGAAAACATTAGAGAGGTTAACTGTTGTTTCAGCTGCATTTCAGTCACTATACTTCATTGTGCCGTGAGAGCAGGTTGTCTTTTGAGCTGCAAGTCACCGAATCATCAGAATCTTAAACACTCAGCATCGTTTCAATTAGAAAAGAGAGGCTGAGATAAAAAAAACATGGTGGTTTGAGTTCGTCAGATAACACCGTGACTAACATGTTCAGGTTCCTGAGTCACTGATAAAGTCACTGCACGCTCCTTTCATTCATGTGTATGAGGATAAAATCACAAGAAAATACTGAACACTCAGCTTTAAATCAATGCAGTCTCCGTTTTATGAGGCATATTTATCAATTTTGCGTTCATAACCTAAATTTGATGAAAGAAAATGCAATGACTTTGAGTTTTACAGGCGGAGCGACATTATCACGACTCCAACTGGAGGAACTGGAGATTATTAGTGAAAAAAAAGCCTTTGGTCGTTACAATGTGTGCAGATTTTCAGCTCGTTTTGCATGAAATGAAGTCGGGCGTTGGTGACACGAAACCTGGATCCTCATCACAACACTAAAGTACATTTAGGTGTTCTCATCGGACAAATAATCTGAAACACCCGTGAGGTCACACGAGCAGTTTCTATCTTTTGTCATAGTTCAGGAAGAAGAAGAAGAAGAAGAAGAGTTGGCCGCATTCTTTCTCCGATAAGAAGCACAAATACAATATGAGAGAAACGTGAGAAGACGAAGGTGCTCCTCCCATGTGAGCAAAATGTGTCAACGTCTCCCGTTTCTCCAAAACGCACATTTTTTGTCCTTTTATTCAAAGAGTTTAATCTTCAGTTTGCATCATATTTATTTAGCAGCTAACCGTTTTAAGAATTAGATTCTAGTACTTGTTTCAAGGTGACCAGCTAATCACGACGTTATCGCAGAACTCATATTACAATGTTATAATGATTACAGGCACGTGAAATATGTTAATTGATATTTTATTTATATGTATTTTTCCTCTTTTAGATGAGTTTTGTTTCTGCTTCGCCTGCACATGAATTTTACTTTTCTCTGTCTGACCTTTCCTTTTATAAAAATATGCAAATAAAACATAAAACATAAAGTGCACTTATTTTTTTTAAATGTTCAAACAGTGACATACTGTGTCTACTTTGTCCTTTAATATGACTTCAATTCATTTTAATTTGATGTATTTTTTTGCATCATTTTGGAAGATCTAGTTTGACTTTTGAGATAAAAACAACGTGAATGAAGCAAAATGAAAATAAATTCAGTTTGTTGCAGTATTCGTTGTGTTTGAACCTCTTTGAGCTTAAATCAAAAAGAGGAATGAAGATGGAAATGATCCCTTCATCGGAGGGTTAGACTTGTCCTCTTGTCTTTGTCCACTCACCAGTTCGGGCAGGTAAAATATATCCGGGGCCGTGGTGCAGATCCCCAGTCCGCTGGGCAGGCTCCTCGTAGGCTGAGCAGTGGTGGTAGCCATCACTACCCAGAATCCTCGGCCCTCTCCTCTGAACTAACGCAGCAGCAGCAGGTGTAGCTGAGCTTTATAACAGCAGACACACCCTCCGTCTCATGTGAGCTGCTGGACTGTGAAACAAACACTCGGGAGGAATGTTTGAGCCTCGGGGGGGTCACGGAGTGAAGAAACAGCTCACTGGGTTTTACTATCTTTATGAGCCCTTTGTGTTGGCCTGCAGCCTCTGATTGAGCTGCACACGGGAGCCGATCGGGAGTTTCTTTTTTCAGAATCCATGATTGTCTTTATGGCTGAAGACATTTCATTTTAACAACTTCAACCTCACAGATACTTTGAATTCATATTTTGAATGTGAAAGATGTCATTCGTGGTCAAATACCAGCAGAGAGACAAATATATTACAATCTTTTCCTAAACATAAACAAGTATTTTACGATATTTTCCTAAACATAACAAAATATTCTACGATCTTTTCCGAAACATAACCAAGTTTACTGTGAAGACAGAAGTGTACCAAAGACTGTATTCATGTAGCGAGCGTAATTTGACATTTTTTTGTTATATACATAACACGTCGGGTTAATTTCAAGGCTAATGTGTATTGAGACGCACTCTGAATCCATAAAATGATGTCGACATAGCAGAAGAAAGGTGAGAATCGTATTCATATTAACCGTGTTATTTTTGACCGTAAGGCAAAACCCAAACAATAAGTTAATGTGCCGTAGATTTTAATATTTACTTGCAGAGGTGGTTAAAGTTCTGGAGTTATTTGGTAAGTGTGGAGCCACTACAGTCACAGGTTTGTTTGTTAAGGAAGATGTAGAACTTGTGTCCTGAGGCTACAGAATGTGAAACTAACACCTGACAGGTTGATTAACCGCTCAGTCTGCTCTGTCTCTGTCTCTGGGATGTTTCAGCTCAAGTTACTCTGCTTTCATTGGACAAATTTCAGTAATGTAATCATTGTTAATCACAGGAAGCAGTCAGAAAACAACTCAAGAAGAAGAATAAAACCTTTAAATATAAGTTGAGATTTAAAATTGCAAATACCATAAAGCAGCTGACAAAGAAGAATTCAAAAGAACTAATATAGAAGTTTGAATTCAGAATTAGTTCTTTTGAATTCTTCTTTGTCATCATTTAAAGGAACTTTACAGTAATGTGATATAGAATGGAGAGACAGGCTGTAATCAGCAGTTATTGTAAATATCTAAATGACAAACAGGTGGAAACGGCTTCTATTGTTTCATAATCTTTTCATAGTGCAGAAAAGTATAATGTGTTGATCGTCTTGGACCTGCTGACTCTCTCTGAGGTGAAAAGAAAAGTCTGAACAAACAGAAAAAGCCACGACGTTTGAACGCCCAATTCATTTATTTCATATCAGAGATTCCAAAAACACCTGCAAAAGGAAATCATTTAAATATTTACAACCCAAATGAAAATAACAAATCATGTGGAAACATCCATTCATGCAGTAAATCTGAGCCTTTCAGAGAAAAAAAAAAAAAAAACTTAAACGTATAATTGAGTAAAAAGAGAGAAAGTCGTCTTTTGTTCATCGGAAATGGAGAAAACATTCAGGAAATAAAGTTTTTGAAATATTCCAGGTTTCAGTTTTTTTAATGGTACAAACCTCTAAATGTACCCAATGCTATTGAATGTTTATGGAATGCTTTAAAGTTGATTTTCAGAAATGTTTACTGCATCTTTATCAAGATTTTGTACGTGTACTTTAAGAAATACAACAAGTGTTTTAGGGTCATTGGTCATTTTACCTGCACAGTAAAGTAACCGATGAATAACGGCCACAGAGCGTTATAGTGAGTTCTCTAGTTTATCAGCTAACAAGTCAATAATGTTATCTTGTTCCCTTTAGATGCCAACGTGGGACTCAAAGTGAAACCAGTAGCCATGTGTCCATTTAAAGTGGCTCTCTACTGATTTGACCTGATGTTAAGTCAGAATATTCGTGTTGAATTTGGCCGGATGCCACACAAACATCAACAAAGGTCAACAAATTAGTGGCCGTCAAGGTTTGTTCACGCCAAACACAAAGTGAACTCTAAAACTCTATACTTTAATTAAAAGCAAACACTAAAAATAATATTTTCTCACCTGATTTCCTCACAATGGAGGTGATTGAAATGGTGCTGACAGATTTAAAAATGTGTCCTTGTCCTTGTTACTGTGATTCATCTTGAAGCTGTGAACAATTTGTATTGTAACGACGCTCTGCCTCAGAAATAGTCTTGCTGTGTTTTGTTTTTTGAATTTTGGGTGAACTGAACATTTAAGACGTTTCTCTCTTTCTTACTTTCGCAAGTACAAAAAATCATAATGTAGTACCTGCTCCTAAATCTTGAATTAGTTATTCACACTCATTGTCCTTGTACAATGTACTATATATTTTACTTCTGACAAATTTGAACTTGAACAGGCTCTTGTCACCAAACTGCTGCCTTTCAGATTAAGAAAAGAGTAAATTGTGGGGTAATAATGTTCAGGTCGACCTCGCTAACCAGACCAATCAACATTCATCAATACTCATTCAACTTAGTCCTGCTGAAAATATAAAATAAAAGAGCACAAACACAAAAGGTGTTCCGGTCAGCTGGTCAACTTGGTTTTGGTTTTTTCTTGGTTCTCTTTTTGGTCTTCTTCTTGGTTTATGTTTCGTTTTTTTAGGAGCTCTTCCATCGAATGGCAGAGAAGATGGTATGCAGGAAGTAGAGAAGAGTGGCCACATAAGACATCACCTGAGAACACACACAGATAGATAAGAACACAGGTGGGTTCACAACTCATTAAAGCTGCTGGATGAGATCTTAACTTCAAGAACAGAAGTGGATCTGGTCTGCACTGCCTTTGTCAAGGTTGAAAGGAGTAATAAAGTTTGCCATCTTGGTTCATCTGCAGGCGTCAACCTCCGGTTCTATAGAGTGAAGTCAATGCTTCATGTCTTAAAGCTGCATTCTCTCTAGTGTCCATCAGGGGGCGACTCCTCTGGTTGTATAGTAGTCTAGTCTAAAATGACTCTACTTCTCTCTTGATTTATTCCCTCAGTAAACATTGTAAACATGAGTTTATGGTCTCAATCTCTAGTTTCAAGTCTTCTTCAATACAGCATGATGTTCATTTAGTGCATTATGGTCCATTTAGAGTCAAACAGACCATAAAGCAGGGGATGCTTTAGAGCGGGGCTACACAGTGATTGAGGTCTCTACCAGAGACGTATACGGCGTCTCTACAGCACATCGGAATATTGTAGTATATATTTAAATAAGTGTGCGTGTGTGTGTGTGTGTTTGAATTACCACTGCAGCAATGTCCAGTCGGTAGATTTTGAGAAAGCCAACTACGGTCACAGTCTGGCTTGTCAGAATGGTGATGTACGCCAGATCCACCGCTGCACTGAGGTAGAAAACCACCGCCACGAAGTGATACCCCACATCCTGAAAAAGACACGAGGAAGAAGGAATGAAGGTTATATCAATCGCTTCTGCATGCTGCGGACATTTGCATTGTTACATTTCGAGAGAATTGTATTTTGTCCTGGATTACGCTCGCTTTTGACGTATCACAAATAACTCTGCGGATGTGTTTGAACCACGCACTTTTTGCGTTTTACGGCAAATTGAATTTGGCAATACGTTTCCTTCAAAACTTGATTTAGAATGCAGTTTAGTTTAATGGGAACGTTGCACATGTTGGTGTAAAGTTGGCCATCCATCTAAATGGCAGATAAACGGCGGTGGGCGTGTCTCACCAGGGAGGGCCAGATGCTGCCCTGATTGGCTCCGCAGAGGAAGATGAAGAACCAGAGCGTCGTCACCACGAAGCAGAAGACGGACACAAACATCACCCAGCCCAGAGGGTTGGCCAGATAGACGCGAGTCGACGCCACCAGGATCCACACCAAACCTCCGAACACCTGCAGGGTCACACAGGTGAGGGAGGAAAGAGGGGTGAGAGGAAGAGGGTCGAATATGATTACCAGGTTTTTACTTTGTAAACCTCATTGTCATCCAGTTTTTCAACTTGAATAAACTTTTTTTCACATGATGAACAAACACAACAAAACTAAAAAGTCCAATATTCTCTCTCTTTTAGCTCTGTTTTTGGTCTCCTCCACCAACTTCTGGGGGAAATACCTGTCTAAATGAACATCATGCTGTGTTGAAGATGACTTGAAACTAGAGATTGAGACCATAAACTCATGTTTACAATGTTTACTGAGGGAATAAATCAAGAGAGAAGTAGAATCATTTTCTCATAGACTTCTATACAACCAGAAGAGTCGCCCCCTGGTGGACACTAGAGAGAATGCAGCTTTAACACATTTTTCACTTTTCAGAACCGGAGGTTGCCACCTGGTTAATACTGGTAGTCACAGTCAGAGTGTAGACTGGCTGTCGGAGGGTTTGTGTCTTTCTGCTAAATGGTTTTGGATGACACACAACATGGCGGACCCTCCACACAAAACATGCAAGCGGAGTGGAAGTGTGTAAGGAGACGGCATAGGGGATGGATTGGAATTGGGCCAAACATAATATTGTCCCTCTTGGGTGTACTTTCACAGTCTTTTCTCGCTCTCCTCCTTTGACAAACATTCTGCAAACATTGTTTGACATCTGGATGAAACCATTTGTTTCCGTGATAAGAGCCGCTCGTGTGTTGATTTTCATGATTTTCAGCAAGACTTTCTCCTTGAATAAATTGACCATATTGAAGTGGAAAAAAGGGTCTATTGTGGCCTAATTTAAGGTTAGGGCTCCACCTAACACATACAGACCTCACAGGTGTCCTCACGGCTCAGTCAATCAGCATTAAGCCCTCGTGTGCATCAGGTGTGCAGGAGCAGACACATTCAGACCCACACAAGCAGCTTTGCCTTCTAGAGAGGACATTTACTGCAGCAGCAAACAAACGCTGTCAGCCTCTCAGTGATCAGAACTGAACACATGAAGTTATGGCAAACCAAACAAAAGGCCCTCTCCTCTTTTCATAGCACTTGTGGGATAATCAGGGTTATGTTGACAGCTCTTTATCTGACTCTATGAAGGACATATTTTAAATTTGATTGGTTTTCTGGTTGGTTTGGACACATTGTGTGGGAAGCAAAAAACATAGACATGCAATACTTTAAACTAACAGTCACATCTTTAATAACATAAGTAAACAGGATTATACATTTTGCACCAGTTCATTCAGTGTCAATTTAATTATTCAGTTATACTTTCCTGAAGTGAGATTTCACCGCTTCTTAAACTCTAGGAGTTATTCAAAGTGAAATGTGCCTTTTTTTCTATTCTCGGTAAACAACCTCACAAACGCAGTGAAACCAGGTTTCTCTCAGCTGAGTCAACACGCTGAGTTCAAAGTCAGGATGCATATATTCATAATTCTGCTGACCAACATTCAACATGACCACATGAAGAAGAATGTGCCACACCTTGAATCAAACCAGCAGCAGGTGGATCAGATATTTATTCTACGAGGACACATTCATTCAAGCACAAACTCTGATTTTCACCTCGAATGTCCCCTTTAAGAAACGTTGAGGTTTTCTGATGCTTGAACTGACTGATTTATTTTTTATATGTCTGGTGTTACGTATTTTATTTTGGAAATTTTCAAACCGTGATAATAATTTCAAATGAAGTTCTGTGGGTTAAATAAAGTTTGTCCACATGACATAAAATGGTTTCTTTTTATATGATCAATGTATTATTTTATGTTTAAAGTAATGCTACAGATGACTCTTACTTTGAAATGTATGTTTGAGCATGACAAAAATCGCATTTGTCAAATCACTTTTGTTTTAAATGTCTTCGGATATATGAAGCTTTTTATAATGTTTATAAATAAAAAAACCCTCATGGTATATTCAAGATAGTTTTGCTTCTTTTGAATTTGTACAAAAAAATCAAGTCCGTTAGCATGTTAGCATGTTAGCAGTAGCAACTACAGTAGCATGTGTTTCTGTATGTATGCTTTTTTTTTTAAAGCTCGATAATTGTTTTCACACAGTTTTAGCAACAAAAACAGAGAGATTATTATTATTATATAAGAAGTCTTGACTCTCTTAAATTCAAACCTCCGATGGGAGAAAGCAACGTTAGTCAAACATTTGATAGAGCTCGAGCACAATGGCGAGAAACCGAGGAGAGCAAACACGGTTCATTACTGTGAAAACATTATCAACGTGGTATCAGCCTTATCTCTAGTCCTCTTATCTTCACCAGAGTAACTCTACACATTCATTTACATTCCAGGGGAGAGAGAATTGGAATGCAGCCCATTCAAATAAATATATATCTTTATCTCCGCCAGGTGGCTCCGAAATGTTTGAGTCAAAATGTTGATTCACGTGTTCAAAACAATATTCGTCAGCAACCAATAAGAAACATTTTTATGTCCACATTTTAGTCAAATCATTGTTTTTAATGCACTGATCAATCATCAACTTTTGGTCAGTTAGCTTCAATAACTCGTCTTCTTTCAGACTAGAGGAAAGAAAACATTTATTTTATTACTTTGTCTGTTTTATGTCTGTAGATTTGTCCTAAATTCACCAAAAGTTACCATTACATAATGCCTCATTTGTATTCATAATCATCTTAATGTGAGTAATGAACTGGTGAAGTTTCATGGTGATATCTATCAGTTAATTTGTTGACCCTATTCACCTGTAGAGTCTTCTAAATGTCTGTAATTTAACTAAACGTCTCTTTAAAGGACGTTTTCTCTAAATAAGTTTGTTCTCAGACTCTGATCCAGAAATCTCCACTTCAGTAGTTCTGACATATACCAAACTTCACACGTTCATTCCTCTCTATGTTCTGAAGCTTTCTACAGAGGAGTTTGTTCACACATCATTCAGAGACTCATTTATACTGAAGAAGTTTCATGGTGATGAAAATAGTTCTTTAAATATGAAGTTATTTTCCCTGCCCTTTTTAAAATATGTCTGACCAGAGTGTAAACATTACCTTACCTCTCTAAACCTGATCAGCAGGTTATATCATGAAAAGAAGAACTGGCCAGCAGCCAGGAAAAAATAGCCGAGCCAGAGAGTAAATGTTGTTTAGAGGTTTAGATTCACGCCTCCCTCTGCAGCTCAAGCTGTTTTTCCACCTGTGTCACACAGATTTAATCTGCAGCAGCTATAATGTTATATTAATTTATTAAAACTAAAAAGTAACATTGTGAAAAGTTGTGACGGCCATTGCAAGATCAGTGAACACAATTGAAACATGTTGTAGTAGTTTTTAAGATTATAATATTCATATATTATAAAATAAAATCGGAAAAAAAAATTCTGTAAATGTATAACGTAAAAAGTTCTTGTCAGGAACGAATTAAAGTAAGACGCCATGAAAAAGAGGTCAAACTATTGATATGCATCAGTTATAGAAATAGAAAAATATAAAAAAATGTATTCCGCCAACAAATAGTAGTTTTTACATTCATTTTACATATCAAATTTGTAAAGTTTGTAAAGTTTGTAAAGTTTGTAAAGTTACTTTGTTGCAAAATGTTGCACGTCAGATATGTTTGCATCACCACGAGGACAACACTTTAGCTTCTTGCTACATTGTTGCAGTCTGGTCTCCTAAAACGTAAAACTTTCCATACGATGTAACAGTCAGCTACGTTTCTAATCAGAGTTTGTGTGAGTCCACCTGAGGAGGAGGTAGGAGTGGATGGAGGAGTCAAACAAACACAGACTTTCACCCAGGAGACCGTTGTTTGTGTCCCATGTGAAACCAAGTCAACGTTCACTTATTTTAATTTATGACCGTAGCTTAAATGTTTAAACATAACAAGCCAAAACAAGATGTTTTAACAAAACATAACCACGTAATTTAATTTCGTATTTGTTTTGTTAACCACGTGTTGAGAATGATATTAGTTGTATGGGAATGACTCACACACTTCCAATTGTTGCTTTTTTTTGAAGTCTTTGTATCAAGAGAAAATATATCTTTTTACATTTTAGAAGAATTATTTATGTATTACAGTAAAGCTACACCATCACACACCTCTGATAGAATTATTTTTTTCTGCTTTTGCTGTTTGCTGCTAAAAACTTGTTCTGGTTGCTGTTTTCCCGTCGCATTGGCAACCTGTGTTAGTAACAACAAACCGACTGGTGGCCAAGTTTTCTCTCAGCGACACGATATTACACGTCATTAATACAAAATATTTTAAAAAGAGTTGTTTTAAAAAAATATGATTTATGTGATGACATTAGGGGATAATACCGGCCTGTCCATTTCCATCCAAACTACGTGTTTTAAATTTGCCTTTGAATTTCCATAAGCCTTTTCATAACGTCTGTCAACACAGTAAACAGGAGAGATCTGATTACTCCTTGATGTTTGCTGCTATGTGGAGTGGATTATCCATTAGAAGATTGTATCTGTTAAGTTTGTTGATGTTGGGGAATGCTGATTCTACATTTTTGCATGTTTCAATATATGTGTGTGCTTGAAATAAGTATCACACACAGACTAGGTGTCACCGGTCACACAGGGTTAAAACAGGCAGTCGTGTAAATATATACGATCAGTAAAAGTGAATCTTTGTGAATCTTTTTTCCATTGCAGATCAAGATATTACACACAAAACACATATGATGCATTATTATAGATGAAAGAAATGAACTTAAAATTATAGCTTCACCTCAAACATTATTCACAGTGAGTACCTTCACTTGTGTTCTTATGTAATACTTGTGTACTTGCACTTGTAAATGCTGGACTTTTACTTGTAATTGTTTGTACATCGTGGTATTAGTGCTAATATTCAAGTACACACACACACACACACACACACACACACACACACACACACACACACTCACACACACACCAATCAATAGAGGAAGAGAATAGACTGGAGGTCTCTGACCACAGCATTCTGAATATGTCTCCTCTTGGCCCAACACACTGAACACATCTCATCTGTGTGTATGTGTGTGTGTGTGTGTGTGTGTGTGTGTGTGTGTGTGTGTGTGTGTGTGTGTGTGTGTGTGTGTGTGTGTGTGGGTTAGGATTAGTGTGATGATGATGATGATGATGATGAAGAGGCA
Source organism: Cebidichthys violaceus (assembly GCF_023349555.1). Lineage (NCBI taxonomy): Eukaryota > Metazoa > Chordata > Actinopteri > Perciformes > Stichaeidae > Cebidichthys > Cebidichthys violaceus. Next base: position 497,307 of record NW_027176750.1, read on the forward strand.
GAAACAAGATCCTAATATCTAAACGGTGCAGACTCGAATGAGTTAGCAATGACAGGCAGATAAAAGAGAGATTTAAAAAATCTCAGATGGGTAAAGATGGAGAGAATAAAAGATGGACTGAATAAAAGTTGGAGAGAATAAATAAATAAAAGATATCAAAATGAGCAGAAACTCACAAACTCTGGGATGAAGAAGACGTCAGGAATGGAGGTGAAGATTCTGCCGCCTGTGGGCAGGACATCACCCGAGGTGGTGGAGGCCATAGTCCAGAGCGCTGTGTGTGTGTGTGTGTGTGTGTGTGTGTGTGTGTGGTTTTCTCCCAGAATGAGATGTGTAACTGGTTTTAATCTGCCTTTTAAAGGCTGTGTCCTCTTCCTCCTCCTCCTCCTCCTCTTCCCCCTCCTCTTCCTCCACTCCTCCTCCCCATCCATTCCTCTGCTGGAAACTTCCAGTTTGACAGGTGCTTTTGTTTGTGCAGGAGGATGTCTCTACTTCTGTGTGTGTGTGTGTGTGTGTGTGTGTGTGTTAAATGGCAACCACCCGTTTATATGCACACACAAAAAATTGTGATTGTGAGGCAACTAATGGAGCATTGGTGTGGGATGTAAGAGAAGCTGCAGGTGAATGTTCAGGGTTATCACGATGAGTTTATTTATTTATATTTAAATGTCTCTTCTGGTTTCACTTTAGTTTCTGTCTCCTCTCGCCTTCAAATTTTATTTGATGATAGTTTTATTGAGCAGCAACACAGAGAAGGTTCAGTTGTATTTTTGAGTGAGTTGTTGGAAAAGCATCGATGGTGTTTTGAATGTTTTCTAGGTTCAGAAGGAGCTCTTAATACACACTGTGAGTCAATGCTACGCAGTGGCTAACGGGGTTAGCTACGGGGTTAGCTAATAGTTGCAGCAGAACACATCTGCACCTTTTTTGTTAATTCTAGTTCTTTGTATTATGAATTTTTATGGTCGAATATTTCGCCCTTTTTAGACATTTAATACGTAACATTCAAGGTGAACAAGTGAACAAGCTACATGTCATTCAGCCGGCTGCTCTCGTCCAGGATTCGTAGCGACACAATGTTGTCTCAACCTAACTAAATAGTTTAGTTGTTTAAACCTAACTAAGTAGTTTTGTTGTCTAAACCTAACTAAATAGTTTAGTTGTCTAAACCTAACTAAATAGTTTAGTTGTCTAAACCTAACTAAGTATTTTAGTTGTCTAAGCCTAACTAAATAGTTTAGTTGTCTAAACCTAACTAAATAGTTTAGTTGTCTAAACCTAACTAAATAGTTTAGTTGTCTAAACCTAACTAAGTATTTTAGTTGTCTAAGCCTAACTAAGTAGTTTTGTTGTCTAAACCTAACTAAATAGTTTAGTTGTCTAAACCTAACTAAGTAGTTTTGTTGTCTAAACCTAACTAAGTAGTTTAGTTGTCTAAACCTAACAAAATCGGTTTGTTGTCTAAACCTAAGTAGTTTTGTTGTCTAAACCTAACTAAGTAGTTGTCTCAACCTAACTAAGTTGTTGTGTTGTCTAAACCTAACTAAGTAGTTGTCTTAACCTAACTAAGTTGTTGTGTTGTCTAAACCTAACTAAGTTGTTGTGTTGTCTAAACCTAACTAAGTAGTTTTGTTGTCTAAAAGCTCGTGCTCCTGCAGGAGGTGCAGCAGCACAAAATTGTTTAATCATAATCTCATCTTTTTCTTTTTATTAACCTTCACTTGTATAAAACTTTTACGTTTTTTATGGCGTTTTAAAAAACCTTTTAACTCTTTATGAGCTAAATATAAATCGTTTAGATTTTGGAGTGTTTGTTTGGAACCCAAACAGTGTTGAAGGCCGAGACAAATGGAGGGAGGTTAGGTTTCGGTTTGGTTTGTAGGAGGATGGCTAAGGACAAACATTTAGATGAAGTGGTTTTGTTCAACTGTAGTTTTCCAGAGAAGAACTGATCCAACCTGCAGGAAGTTACTGGTCCAACACATTTATGTTCCATTTTACATCAGTGTTGTACTCTGTGTGTGTGTGACAGCTTTCATATTAACAATAAGACACTTTAGTATAAATTATTTTGTATGTACTTTCTAGTACTTTAGAGGGGAAAAAACAAGTGTTTTCCTGGAGACAACGAGCTGAAACTCCACATCAGAAAGGTAAAGAAGGTGTGTTTGAGGTTCGTTACCGGCTGACTGCCTTCAGATTTGAGCTAGCGGCGCGTTGAGCTAACGGGCCTTTTTAAAAAGCAGTAAGTCATCCTGTAAAAGCAGCCTTTGTTCTGCAGTCACACCTTCAGTCAACCTCTCAAGGCTTAAGGGTGGGGGGGTTTGGAGATCCTCCTCTGTGGCTGTGGAGATAAAGGTCAGCGACAACAACCAGAGGTCTGATAGGAGGAGGAGCTTGTTCCTCTGATGATGCAGTCAGTTTAAACACTTTGGAACAAAAAGCCAAAATGTCTTTTATTTTGTTACGTTTATTCAGCTGTATTTATTCTATTTGGAGGGATAACCAGTTCAATGACCACGCCTTCCAATTTGATTTTAATTTGAAAGCATTATTATGCTGATGAAGTAATCTTCACAAATTAAAACTTGTCTCACGAGTTCTAAAGCAAACAAACGTCTGTCTTTAGAAATGGACATATCAGCATTAATACTGAATTACAAGACTAATATCTTCATGTATTTATTTTTTTAATCTGTACATATATAAATGTGTAATCCCGTGTCACTACAGCTGCACCAACAACTCTTATTCATTCAAATAAAAAGTAATTCTTAATAAACATAAATTCTCGTCTAAATGACCTTAAAGGATATATTTATAATGTGTTTTGTGCTTTCATGTTTGATTCCAAGTAGGTAAAGTAAAAAACATGGGATTTCTACTGTCACCAAGTTTTACATTAAATATATATTTTACACCACGCTTCATAGTTTACACACACAGAAATAAAATTATCTTTAACAACATTTAGAACTGATAATCTGGTTCAAACTTCTGTTTTTCTTTAGGTAGCAATATGAAAAGAGCAGCTTTAAATTAAAATGATGATTTTAATCTGTTTAAAACGTTGCCTCCCATCTGCTCCTTTATTTCATTTATGATATCAATAGTTTACAAATAGTTTAAGTATAATTTCAAACCAATTCACAGGTTCACTTCCATCAACCAGCTCGTCTTCTGATATTCATCAACAATTCACTTTAAAAACCAAAAAGTTTTTAGTTTTGGTTTAGTTTAAAACCGTCTCATCTGGTCTCAACTCAGACACACAGAAAACAGAAAACAGGGTTTCTATTGTTGTGTTAGAGAGACACACCTTAGACAACCTCCTCCACTGTGGATCTGGTTACAACACGCACACACACACACACACACACACACACACACACACACAAACACACACACACACACACACACACACACACACACACACACACACACACACACACACTTCCATGGGAACCCCTTGTCAGCTCTGTCAAAATAAAAAAGGCTGTTTGTCAGCGTCAGGTGTCGTTACACACACACACACACACACACACACACACACACACACACACAAACACAATGATAAAGAATGCATTGTGTTTTAAATCCTCAATGTTAAAAAGCATTTGTTATCCATATAAAATATAAAAACACACAAATATATATTCCTGCTGGTTCCAGGTGACCTCATGAGACACACATGCTTTACCAACATTAAGCATCCTTCATGTCGGAAAACAGAATCCTCGAGAGTTCATTCTGACGCAAACACGACTAAACTTCCAAAGGTATGTCATTTGCCCCGATCACCATGTTAACCAGTGACACACACACACACACACACACACACACACACACACACACACACACACACGTGTGTTTCTGTGCATAGCTGCTCTCAAGTTCAAAACTGTCCGTCACAAAGATTCAGTTAAAGAGTGTGAATCTAAAATGCAGAAATGAGAGAAGCGATAGTGAACCTCAGTGATACTACTGGTAATATTAAATATTGGTATATATATATATATATATATATTGTAACGTCTTCGGGCAGGAGCAGCCACACTGTCAAAATTGAGTGCAAAATGTTCTAGTTTACTTTTATTCTTTCCATAACTTCCAGCTCCGGTCTCCATCTATTCCCTGGAAACTCCCACTTCCCTCTTCCTCCTCCTCCTCCTCCTCAGACACAAAGGTCCTCCTGGGGCACAAAGAGAAGGAGGTGAGAGGTTTTCTGTCAGTGGTTGAGTCTCATTCCTCCACCTTCAGCTTCATATTCTAGATGGTCAGCCGGATCTTCTTTCAGAGCTTCGTGTCTCTCATTCAGGAACGTTTCCTGCTCATTCTTCATTTAAAGGGGCATTAAGTGATTAAGTGACCTAATTCATTTCCCTTCAGAACAACAAGCACTTGATGATTAAGTAAATCAAGTCATTGATAAGAAAAAACAAACAAGTTTAACTTCTCGTCAGCGAAGAACATTTTGTATTTCACATTGTATAGAGATGAAGATTTATTGATAGATTTAAAAACAGTCATTAATGATGAAAGTCATTGTTTCAGTGAAAATGGAACTTGTGAGACGGATGCTAATGCTAATGCTAATGCTTTGAGACACAAGCTTCTCGTTTCACATTTACTCACTTTAACTGCAACAAGTGCTTCTTATTTTATACTCTTTGCTGAGTTTTGTTGTTTATTTGAATGCTTAATTGTTGATTTTATGAATGTTTTATTACTAATGCTAATTTACTAATGCTTATTGTATGTTTTATTGCTAATCTTTTGTCATGTAAAATATAATGCGTTATTATTATTATTATTGATCAGTAACATTATCAGCACCTTTTTATATCTTAATGTCGTGCTCTGTTAATTTATTTAATATATTTGTTTAGTAATTATTTAATGTGTATATTAATAAATGTTTGTCTCACTCTTTGCTCAAAAGCTAAAATAACAATAATTTCAGCATCAGGTGGACAGACGGATACATAATCTATATATAATAATATATATATATATATATATATATATATATATATATATATATTATTATATTATTCCACAGATGTGAGTCGACATGTTTCATGTTTCATCTTTTGCTTCCTTCATGATATCACGTTACCTAGACAACGCTGTCTGGTCACCACGGGGCACCATCGCCATGGCAACAGCGCTGGAACGTGGAAATACAGGATATGCAGGATATCGTGTGTGCGTGTGTGTGTGTGTGTGTGCATGTGCATGTGCGTGCGTGTGTGTGTGTGTCTGTGTGTGTGTTGTGGGTTAAATGTGAGTTAGTTTTAGGGTTAAATGAATACTGTAAATGTTATTTTGTTAGTTTTGATTCTTGAAGAAAACTTTTATCTCTTTAAAAGAAATAAATGAAAACATTTAAAAACTCTCTCACAACTCGAGCAGAATAATCTGTTTGTGTTGAAGTGTTTTTGTGAAGCTTCCCTTGAAGATAAAAATCTTTTGTTCCACAGAAACACAAACGTGGAGTTCTACTCTCTTAAACGAATGACTCAGCATTTTGGGAAACGATCTTATTCTCTATCGAGCCGTAAATCAGAAGAGAAGATGTCATGTCTGTAAGTTTAAAGCTATACAACAGCTGCTGGTTAGCTTAGCTTAGCATAACATACAGACTAGAAACAGGTGGAACGTTGTGGTTTGTTGAACTGAATCATTTCTTAACATCTTTACATCATGAGGGCCACGTTAGAAACAATCTGTCCCTTAAAACACTGATAATGAACTCATGACTCAGGATTAACATCAGTTTGGGGATCACATATACTGTTATATTATTATTGTTGTGATGATTGATCTTAATGTGAAAACACAACCTGAAGTCTGACCTGAGCCGCTCAGACTGATCCGGCTTCTCACTGCTCTGCTGCTTTTATACCGGCTATAAAAAGACCACAGCACACCAATGATTAACTTCTGTGTACGCTGTAACTCGACACTACACACACACACACACACACACACACACACTACACACACACACTACACACACACTCTCACACACACACACACACACACACACACTACACACACACACGCACACACTACACACACACACACACTCACTCACTCGCACACACCCCCACACACACTACACACACACACACACACACACACACACACACACACACACTTACTCACACACACACACACACACACACACACACACACACTACACAGACACACACACACACACACACACACCCACACACACACACACACACACACACACACTCACACACACACTCACACACACACACACACACACACACACTACACACACACACACTACACAGACACACACACACACACACACACCCACACACACACACACACACTCACACACACACTCACACACACACACACACACACACACACACACACACACACACACACACACACACTCACTCACACTCTCTCAAAGTTAAAAATGTGTTAAATGTGTGGAGAACTCAATCATAGAGGTGTTGTGGATTAGTTGGTCGGCGTGCCTGTTTTGTAAACAGGAGATCCTGAGTTCAAATCCCAGCAGTGCCGCTCCAGCGTAGTGTTGACTTCAACTTTTTGCTCTCATATTTGAGAAAAACAGACCTTTACAGAGGCGCTGTGCCTTATTTGGTTAAAGTGCCTGTCTAGTAAACAAGAGTTCCTGGGTTCAAATCCCAAAAAGCCTGTGACAAAGCAGTGTAGGCTTCAACATTATGATTTCATATTTGTGAATATGAACGAAGGTTCAACATTTTTGGAAAACTCAGTCAGAGAGGCGCTGTGCCTTATTTGGTTAAAGTGCCTGTCTTGTAAACAGGAGATCCTGGGTTCAAATCCCTGTGGTGCCTCTCCTGGTTAGAGTTGAGTTCAACTTTTTGCTCTCATATTTGAGAAAATTAACGACGGTTTCAATTTTTTTGAAAAAGACCTTCACAGAGGCGCTGTGGCTCAGTTGGTCAAAGTGCCTGTCTAAAAAGGAGAAAACCTTGGTTCAAATCCCAGCAGTGTCTCTCACAGGAGAGTAGCAAGTGGACTTCAACTATGGAAATTATTTTCAGGATGAATGCTTTACTTCATTTTTGTAGTTGTTGAAAGTGCTTGTCTAGTAAACAGAAACAGGAGATGCTGCACTATCTTCTGCAGCATTCTCCTAAATCACTGTAATCTGCTAGATATTTACCGTGAAGTTACAATAAAATACGGTAATTCTACAGCAACTTAATGTGAAATCACAGTATACAGCTGCGTTTGCACAATAATTTACTCTGAAAATGTTACACCACCTAACTGTGAAACCAATGTGATTAGTAGCCAGTAATTTATTGTGAATTTACAGTCAAATAATTTACAGTGTAGAACTTTTTTTTTTTTTTTTATATTTCCGAGAAAATTGTACCTCCTTGATGTTGAAATGGTACGACCTTTAATATTTTGGACACAAACTTTTGAGGCTGTGGCTTAGTTGGTCTCAAATGAAGAGACGGGATGGTTTACCACACTTTCAACTTTATTGCTGTTTCGAGTAACTTATCGAATATCTCATACCGGTCACAGAAACAGTACCTATCTTGGATGAACATGAACATTTTAAAGAAGCAGTAGAAGTAGTAGTAGTAGTAGTAGTAGTAGAAGTAGTAGTCGTAGTAGTAGTAGAGGTGGTAGTAGTAGTAAAGTTCGTGAACATGATGTTCTTTTAATCAACACCAGAGGGCGCCTGGGTCCCTCTTATATTTGACTTCAAAATAAAAGTCCCCAGGTCTCTGCAGGACTGAACAGAGCAGCAGTGATTGGAAGCACAGAGGAAGAAAAAAAAGGCAAGAGTTCTCACTCTGCCACTTTATCGGGACACCAAAAGTAATGAGTAACATACTAGTAAATATTTACTTAGGTTCAGAAGAATAAAAGCTCAACTGAGATACTGGGTTTCATAAAGATGTTTCACTGGTGGTTTGCAAACAACGTGGTAGATTGTTGATTTACATATTGTTTAGCTTGGAGGTTTATAATTGACCTTTGAAAGTTAAGTGGAGATGTTTTGTCAAACAACTCTTAAAAAGCTTTATCAAGAAACATGTCTGACAAAATAATGTTAAATCCACTTAGAATAGAACTACAAGGTTTTTCCAGAGATTAAGAACAAAATCTCATCTTCATCTGCGGGTAGCGTCTGCTCAGCAGTCAACCCTGAGATATGGAAGATGTATAAGTATTGAGTCTAAAGAAAATACTGGGATCAGTATTCACTGTCTTGAAATTTCCGACAGACCCTCATCTACCTGCATGCATGCTTTTATTGTTGTTTAGCTGTGTCTGACTGATTTGTATATTTCACATACTCTGCATGCTTTTATGTTTTGTTCCTCTGACATGGATGTTCTTTAGTATCTAACAATGCAGCATAATATTCTCTTTAGTCCATGTTTCTATTTAACATAGTTATCCCTCATTTGACTTGTTGTGAGTGTGTTTGATTTGTACTTGTTAGTACATGACAATGTAGCCTCCTGAATGATGATAGTACTTATATTAATATTCTCACTTCTTTCATTGTTTGTGCACGCATTGTAAAGGGTCAATATTGCATATTGCATAACTTTGTAAATGTGATGTTATATTCTGTTTTTAGGTTTACTTTGTAGCATCTGCCTCTTGGGACTATATGTGAAAAATAGCCTTTTGGCTAAACTCTGGTGCATTTACAGCAATGATTGTATTAATGCGCACTGTCCCTTATAAAAAAAACAAACAATAAATAAACAACAGAAATAAAAAAAACTAGCTTGTTGTTGTAGATGTCACTACTTGAAAATTCAGAAAGTCCATCAGAAAATGAAAACTCCACACCCACTTGAAGATACCTGAAAGGTGGACATCTTTGACGCATGCGCAGTCAGTCAACATCCACTTGAAGTTACCTGAAAGGTGGACATCTTTGACGCATGCGTGATCAGTCAACACCCAACCTCTTTGCCAACCGGAAATTCGGCCTTTTTGTTGTTGAACCTCAACGGAGTGATCCATCCTTCCGGATCATAGGCGATCTTTGTTCGGCTGGTATTTGCTGTCCTCCATCATCAAGCAGACCCGACCACAGACCGACTGGATCGGGGAGCTTGAGGACTGTACGACGGCGAAAACATTGGAGAAAAAAAAAACGTGTTAAATTGCGGTTTTCTGTCGTGTTGCTATGGTGGGACTTTTACTTGAACTGCTACGATGAAATAGCGTCGAAATGAGTTCCACGCACGCAGAGATAAATTAAAGAAAGAAGGAGAAAAGGTAAGGAAGAATCCAAAAACTTCATTCCAGACCTGCGAGCCCTACTTCTGGGCTCCGTCTAACCACTGGAGCGAACACACTCCCTGGGTTGTGCTCCGTGTTTACGCATTTTTCGAGTTCAAACAACCTCACTATAATACTTAACAATGTGGATATTTAAAATATATATATGCATGAATATATTATGCTCATTACTGTGTATTACGGTCGTGGACAACGTTACTATAAACAACAGGGAGTTCGGCGAACAGATTTTCTTTTAGTGTGTGTGTGTGAGAGTGTTGTGCACCAGGAGATAGACGGACCCCTTCTGGCTGCTGTCGTGGAAAAAAAAGAAGTTTGATTCACTTCTGCTTGCAGCACTAAGTTTTATAATCTCAGTTAAAAATAACAAACACACAATTAACTTAATATTGTTGATCACGGAGACGTTTGCAGTCGTTTTATACAGAAGTATATTTTCTGAGTTGTTGCCACATTCCTCTGTTAGCTCACTTTGCTGCATAGTTTACATCGCTCGTCTGTAATTATAGTAAAGCATGAACGTGTGCTACCAAGTTAGCGTGCACTTTATTGTGGTGAAAGAAGAGTGCACGCTGGTTTTTAGTAATGCGCTTTTTTTAAAGTTTTATTTCGTTAAAGTTCTTGTTTCTCCCCCTAAAATATTGTTTATGTTGTTAGCATCGTCTGCTAACTTTGTTTGGGAGGTATCTTATAATGTTGGATGTTTTTCCTCACATTTAAACAAACCATTTAAATCGACATTTGATGTCATTATTTTTAGGTTTTGGTTGTTCCAGCCTATCTCTGGTTAGCTGTGTGTGGCTCTGTCCCAGAGATAAACGAGCTTAATTTAATTTAGCAGAGACACAGAACACAATCTGATCAGCTGCCATGTGGGCTTTGTTACTTTGGCTCAGATCCATTTTAGAGACATAAAGTTTACGTTTTATAGTTTATGTAAAACACACTTGTTGCACTCGGTGAAAAGTACCATTCAGAAAAATTAACAATTATCAGTATTAGTTTCTTGCCGCACGCATTTTAAGACTGAAACTATTCATTATCAGTTAATCTAGGCATCTTACTTTAAATACTTTTAGTCTATAAAACAGTAAACAGGGGATTTGTTTTGTGTTTGAAAATGACAATAAACACATTACAATGACTAGTGAACAATATCATTGTATCAATATATGTTATTTGGAGCCTTAGCGGCTTCACCGGTAACTATTTCTGACCATATTAGTGGGAAAACCGAAGAATTTAGTCTTTCTGCAGATCATAATCGTCCAAAACATATGTATTACCAACACAATGCAGTCTCTACAGCATCGGATAACATTAGTCGTGTAATGCAGTTATTCTAAACATGGCGGTCAGTGGACTTGACGGACTGATGGCGTCATCTAGTCTTGGTTTTAGGCTCTGTCGTTAATATTTGGGCCACAGATATCAGCCAGTGAGCTGGTTCTTCTGTCTGCTAATAGTGAACCTAGTTTGACTTTTAACTGTTGGATAATGGGGCGCTTGTTGTCTGGTCTGAATGAATCCGGCTGCTCACTCTGATGCTGATAGGGTTAATCAAATAATCAATATGTGGATCAATTGATCAGCTCCAGTGATCATGAGTGTCTCTCTTGAAGTGTCAGGTCTGCTGTCACCTCACTCTTACGTGTTTATAACAGTCATAATTTAAAACTCTGTGTTTTTAGGCTGTACGGTTCCTCGTGTGATACCAGTGGGGTGTGATTATTGATAGTTTCCATTCAGTGTGTGTTGAAATCGACCGCTCCCTGTTCACTGACCAACCGAATGCCTTTTGCTTTAAGTTCATTGTAACATTCGCCGTCTTTATTATCACGAGGAGCACACAGGTGTCGCATCGAGTCCAGCTGTATTTACAACTCTTATAGCATGTTTTATTCCCAAACGAGTTAAATAATGAAAGGAACATCCACAAAACCGTTAAGTTTAGTTATATTAAAGCCGTTCCGTGTGTTTATTTTTCACTTAACAAACCTTTATTCAGGGTTCACTGCTGTGGAGCTGAGTTTGTCTGGGAAAAAAAAGGGGAAATAAGAAATAATCTATTGCAGCAAGTCGTCTTCCTGTATAAAATGACTAAAGTTCAATAAATAGCTTTTCTTATTTGATGTTCCCGTTTTTGCTTTTATCTTGACGTCATTGTTCAGATCAGAGACATCAAACAGAGCTGCTCTGTAAATTTGACATCCTGTGCCGTCATTATGCATTAAAAACCAATATCTTACATTCTGAATATAGTGGTCTCATGAACGTCTTGTTTATGTACCAGGGAAGGTGTATTTATTCATCCATGTAAACAGATATCATCTTAGCATCATGCAACATCCACGGTTCATTCAGCGCAAAAAAAACATATTCCAAAGTGTATCTGAAGTTAACAGGAAGCTTCAGCAGTTGTATATCTTTTCAGCACAAAATTCCCTCTTTGTGTTTACCTGTTGAGCTTCGATGGAGTAACACAAAGAGGGCGTTTCACTCAGGAATGACTTGTAACTTTTGATTAACAGACCTTAAGTTATCCTCAGATACATGTTTGGATGTATTCTTGCCCTCCATCACTCTAGTAGAAAGACTCTGCTTTTCTATCCCTTTGCAGTTCATCGCCTCCTCCATAGTGGAGGGGGTGGGGGGTGGGGGGGGGGGGGCGTTGTTGGAAATTAAAATCTAGTATTATCCATATGCCAGACAGCTGTACATTCCACAGCCAAGCCCAGGATCTCTGTTACCGAAATAACAGAGTGACTGAGTGACTGACGATGGGTGAGCCAGCTAGAGCCACAACAAAAGAGAGGCAGAGAGAGCGACGTATTGTTGAAGCGAAAGACAAAGTAAAGTCTGAGGACGCGCTGCCTCCTCCAGCCCATAGCAGAGTTTTAGTCACCTCCGTCTTCTCCGTCATGTCTTTGCTATTGTGTGTGTGTGTGTGTGTGTGTGTGTGTGTGTGTGTGTGTGTGTGTGTGGAGTCAAAGTTGCGTCGTGAAGTTGTATAATAATGGAAATAACGGTTGCAACATACGGTTACTTTCATAATCATTCATCCGAGTCAGCTGTCTGATGAATCGGTTCATTGTTTTGACTACAGAGTTTCAGAAAATCTTAGAAAAAGATCACAACTCTGAAAGCCCAAGACGACGTATTCTAACTGTCCAAAAATGTGGAGATATGCAGTTTACTGTCGCATAAGACAAATAAAAGAAGAACATCTGGAGAAGCCGACCGTTCCTACGGGATGTTTAGAAATGTTTCTTGGAAAAGTACTAAAGACTAATCTATTAATTGACCGATCTCTTCAGCTCTAGCACACAATTGTTATTTAGTTGTACATTGCATGGCACTAAATGCCACTGATACAGGGCTGCAGTTAGACCTGTCTTCTACATGCAGGATGAAGCAGCAGTGACGGGACGGACAAAGGTTAAAATGTGTCTCGCCACGCTTTTATTTTCTGTCCATCTATCACTGAGGACACCGACGCCATGTAATCTCTCCTCCACCCACTGATTGTTTATCATTCGGTGATTAGTCCGCGGTGTCGCTCAGTCTATTCTGTGTGTGTTGTGTTTGTAGCTGCAGATCTATTCTCATAGAATGACACCACCACCTCCACCACCACCTCTGTACTGGTACCAGACCAGTCTCCAGGAAAAGACCAGTTAATGCTGGTGGAGTCTGGCCGGGCTGCTTTTAGGTAAAATCAAATATCAGCCAGTGAAACGCACGCCTCAGACCAAACATGCTGCCGCAGAGAGCTCAGATCAAAATACAATTGATAACAGATTAGATTTTTTCCACTAAACAGTCCAGTGTCAGTGACTTTATTGGCTAATCAAATGCATGGAAACACACTCGCCAGCTAGAAAACCTTGTAGCTTTTAGTTTGTAGCATCCTGTAGCATGTTCGTTTTTATCTTGCAGTGTGTACCTTGTGGTTTGGAGCATTGACATTGTAGCTTATAGCATGTAGCTTGTATCCTGTATTGTTTACCTTTTTATCTTATAACATGTAGCTTCGAGCTTTGACATTGTAGCTTATAGCTTGTAGCTTTTTTAGCTGTTAGCCTGTATTGTTTACCTTTTTATCTTATAACATGTAGCTGATGGCATGTACCTTGTTTAGCTGTTAGCATGTACCTTTTTAGCTTGTAGCCTGTATTGTTTACCTTTTTATCTTATAACATGTAGCTTTGAGCTTTGACGTTGTAGCCTATAGCCTGTAGCTTTTTTAGCTGTTAGCCTGTATTGTTTACCTTTTTATCTTATAACATGTAGCTGATAGCATGTACCTTGTTTAGCTGTTAGCATGTACCTTTTTTAGCTGTTAACCTGTATTGTTTACCTTTTTACCTTGTGACATGTAGCTTGGAGCGTTAACAATGTAGCTTATAGCGTGTAGCTTTTTTAGCTGTTAGCCTGTATTGTTTACCTTTTTATCTTGTGACATGTAGCTTGGGGCGTTGACATTGTAGCTTATAGGGCGTACCTTGTGGTTCGTTGTAGACCAAACTTTTCATATCCACACCTTCAAAGTCACTCCCTTTTTGCCGGCATCCATGTTACTTTTAGCCAATGCTCGTTGTGTAGTCCTGTAGTTTGTTCTGCTGTTTAATGTCATTAGCATCATTTTCTGACTGTCTTGAGCATATCTGTTGCATAGATAGAGATCCTGTGTTCATAGTCTCAACCATGGCAGGAGAAACTAAATGCCCTTGCTGCTACAAGACCAATATGTGTTGGTAACTAAAAGCACGTGTCCACCATTTTCTGTCATTTTATGTTATCACCAAACTTTCAGAGGACAGCTTATTACTGTCTAAATCAACTTTTCATATTTGTGTTTCACTCAATTAATTTTCCTATTAAACCACATTCAATTTGATCGTTACGTTTGACTGCTGCTAGGATAAATTTTGACTTTGATGGTGAAAGAAATTGTACAGAATAAAAAAAAAACCCAAAACCACTGAAAGCTACCAGCATCACTTTCCCTCATTCTGTTTTGTTCCCTTCTCTTTGTTTCCTACATCTGTTTCCCCCCCTTTTTCACATTACTTTCTTTTATTGGCTCCTCGTTGGAACCTGAACTAGATTTATCTTTTCAAGAAAGTAGCTGCTCACATCCAAACTATGAGTAATGATGAATATGATTATTTGAATGTGGAAAATGTCTATTTTTACAAATGTAATACTGCAGTTATAGTGACGGTATCTTGATGTTGATCACAAACAGAATGTTTCTCGTCTCTAGTCTGTCCTTTCTACTCTTTTTCCATCTCTGTTTCTTCCCCTTTCTTCATTCCTCTTCTCGGTCTACTTCCTCTCAGCTTTCTGTCTCCTGGGAGTGCTTCTGAGCTCGGGGATCTCTCTCTTTCCCTCTGCTCTGTTTCTATTTTTTTTCCTCCATTTCTCCTTTTCCTACCCTCCTCCACCTCTCCCTCTGTCTCGGAGTGTGTTTCCAGTCCCAGAGACTGAGGATCAGATTACTCAGGGAGTCTCGGAGGCTCTCTGGCGAGGTGGCAGTGGTGGTGGTGGAGGAGGAGGAGGAGGAGGAGGAGGAGGAGGAGGAGGGATGGAGGGAGGGAGGGAGGGAGGGAGGGAGGGAGGGAGGGAAGGAAGGAGGGAAGGAGATCAGGTTTCACATCTCCAGCGCTCTGCTCGGTCTGCCTCGCCTCCCTCCTCCACCTCCTCCCCCCCCCCCCCCCCCCAGCGGCCTGGAGACAGAGTGGCTGAGCCAGGGAGGAAAACATGCAATCCACCTCCTCCTCCTCCTCCATACGTCCAGCCTCTTTGCTGCAGCATAGCAGATAAATAAAGGCAGTAAAGCTGAGCACACAGAGGGACGATTCTTCACCACCTTCACCCCCCCCCTCCTCCATCCCTGCAGAGATATTTTATATCCTGCACCGTGTGTTTTCATTCTCCTGGATGTGTGGCAAAGGTGAAACAGCTTCAGGTTTTCTTTGGTTTTCTTGAGACGACCAAAGCTTGAAGATCAATCCTGAGACTCTGGAAATCAGTAAAATGTGTTTCTGGCAGTAAAATCCGAGGGGCGGCTCTAGTGGTGGTAGTTGTAAGACACTTGTGGCTTTAGCAGATACGGTAGTAATCTTTATTTAATGATATTGGGTCTTGTTTGTTTGGAGGTTTTTAACTTTATACTTTTTTTCTGGTAAAAGCTTTTGGAGAATTATTTGTTTTTTGTCAACTGAGATTCACAGGCTCAGTAAGATGCAGACAAATCAAGTAGAATGTTTTACACTGAAGACGTTTCTGTTTTGTGCCAGAATATGAATATATCTACTTATGTATTGATGTAGTGCTGCAGCTAGTTATCCTTTTATTTTTGAATATTGCTGCAGATTACTGTAGTGATTAATTGATTCAGCTTTTCAGAATGTCTATAGTAACAACCGTCCAGAACTGAAAGATCTTCACTTTACAATGATTTAAACAGAGAAAACTAGTATTTCTACTGCTTCACCGCTCAGGGTTTACTTGTTGAATTAAAGTATTTCAGCTCATCTGAAGTTTCTGCTGAATCAATAGTCCTCTGCTGTTGTACCGCACCTTTAAGAACCACGGCCCGCTTTACAATCAGCACACAAAGTGCCACTCGTGCCAAAATAGTTGGTTTACATTTTGCAGTGATGCTTCCTTCTCTGTCCGGACTTCAGCTGAAGGTCGACGCAGCCTCCTCCGCGCTCACAATCTCCAGCTCTTAATGGTATTGATCTCTGCTTTAAATACACCCGGCCCATCCCAGTGAATAATTCAGATCCACCTCCCCTCAGCGGTTTGACGTGTAGGACAGAAAACATTCCCCTCGTTCTGTTGCAGGACGTCGGGGGCAGGGGAGGGGAGGGGGGGGGGCTTCACTCCCTGTGAAAATGAGATAATTTGTGGCGATGTGTGATTTTGTGTGGTCATGTGACGGCAGCGAACGGGACGGCATTCCTCAAGAGTTCAAAAACCTGAAGGGTTGACCAAACCACAAGAACACGAGAACAATGCTTTCTCTACCGTCACGACGTCACAAACTATGGCGTCATAGTTGTTGTTTTTTAACTGTAGTAAATAACTTCAGCCGTGTTTCAGCTTGTGTCTCTCGTTTGGTCTCGGTGTGATGTACACTTTTGTTTCCTTTGCATTTAAAACCTGTGTAGTGAAACTCCCCCAACATCTGGACACACATTGAGGTGGAAAACCTGTGGGGGTTGTTTCACTTTCTTCAATATGAAGATGAATTACTTTTCTGTTACCTATAACTGAACTAAATATGTTTTTGGTTTTGGACGGTTGGTTGGACGAAACAAGATATCTGAAAACCATGACGTCTGGGGGAAATTTGAAATGGACATTTCAAGAATCTGGAGATTAATGAATCAATCAATAATCGTTAGTTTCTGCCCGATTGTGTCCCTCGCTGCTGGACCAAAGAGTTGCCACTTTTCGACGGATCTCCTTTAAGCGTGACTTTAACTAACCTGGTTTCATTGTTCGTCATCGACAAACCAAACAAACCTTTCTGGATAACACATTTACAGGTGAGCGGACACAATGCTCCTAAACGCTGTTATCAAAGACAGACAAACACAAGTTGGTGATGTGGTACAAGCTCACAGCTAAGATGAAGCTGTGGTTCTTTAACTGTGTTTTATGAAATGGACCTAGAGCATAACATGGATGCCTTTTTTAGACGTCTTGTTTGCGGTCCTTCTTCATTCTCGAGGGGGATTTGCGTTCCCTTTTGTCAGTAATCCTCCGGCCTGATAGGTGCAGTGATCCCTCTGAAGTGACGGTGACCCCCGACCTCAACGCTGACCCTTCAACCCCCCCCCCCCCCCGTCAGCCCGCCGCTAACAGAGCGGCTCCCCCCCCCGCGCGGATTAGACCGTCTTACCGACTTAACATTGATTTTCTTTATTCACAAAAGCAGATACTGTCGGCTGATGAATTGGATCATTCTCAGGGCGCTTGTGAGAGCTGGGATGAGGCTGGATGTTGGGTTTGTTATCTGAATCTACTCACACGGTGAAATATAATATACAATATAATATAATGCTTATAGGAGTTCAGCAATATCTTTTTTTTATATATTGCTGCAAAAACCTACAAATAATTAACTCACCTAATACTCATTTTTACTCAGAGCTTGAATGCATTATAAATAAAACTTAACGCAACCTCCGTTCACGTTAGCTGTTAGCTCCGCAGGACTCCAGTGCCGCCCACCGGCTGCTAACGGCTAACGTTAACTAGCTGCTGTTCACATGAAGCACCATCGGGGGAAACTACTGTGCTCGTTGGTAGCGAGTGTACTGAGTTCTCGTCGTTGGTCTCGTCACGTTTTCGTCATTTTGGCATCGACTTGGTACCAAAGTATCGTTTCTTGTGACATCCTTATCTACTATCCTGTATTACTGATGCAGTATTTTTGTGTCATTCACACCCAGTTTAAAACATCATCAGGCCAATGAACTGCAGGAGGGTGTTTTTCAGGCGTAGCTGTTTTTTATATCCGTGGCTGCCCTGCAAGCTGCAGCCATGAGGAAAGATCAGTCCTCCTCGCTGCCTGGGCTCTTGCAAAAGCAGCCCCCCCCACCCACCCCCCCACCCCCGCCTCCTCGTTTCTGGTCTTTAATTTCAATTAGCTCACGCTGCCGGTTGACTTTGATGGCATTAGCCTCTCCTCCTCTCCTCCACACTCGTCCCTCTGCTCTCGTCTTCACTTGTTGGTTTTGCGAAAGCCGGTGGCTTTAACTGCTGCGATCAGAATCTGAACGCTTCGCTTCCACTTCCTGCCAGCGTCCAACACACACACACACACACACACACACACACACACACACACACACACACACACACACACACACACACACAGTGAAGACTCTGTATGGTCTGCAGCGGCTGTTTATGAGGAAAATGTAGGTGGGCCGTCCTGTTGGCGAAGCTCAATTAAATGATTGACGGGATGGAGAACCTCCTCTGATGTTTCCTGGAAACAAGATGTTCTTATTGGACTAAAAACATCAAGGAGGAAACAAACGGATGTTGTCGGCTTTCAGACGTCATTGTTGCACCTGTCTGTTACTGCAGACGAGGGGAAACGATCATTGAATTTAGACCTTTTATTATAAATTGTGTGAACGCAAATAAGGTTTTTTGTTACGCCGTGTCGTTCAGCTGGAGATGACAGTTTTAGAAATGCACCTTTTTAAGGATGCATGCAGGTAACAAGAGGTAATACATTAAGTAAGTTAAGCTATTGTTTCACTGACAACAAGCTTGAGCAGATAGTAAATGAAAAATAATTAGACTATCTATGGAGACAGCTGGCTCTTCCTTAACAGCAGAAAAATCGTTTTCCACTGCAGTTGAACTTCACTTTTGAAACTGCAGACATCGAGTCTGTGTCTGTTCTCTGGAGCTCTGCTGTCCCTTTCTGTATTTGTGTGTTGATGCACCATCACAGCCTGCATTCCTCACCAGAGGAGGACTGGTTTCACAGCCTTTCTGTCAGACGGTGGTTTCACACCTTCGTCTGACACGTCGCTCCTACGTTTTTAGGAATTAAAATTCCCCCCATCGGCCGCCTCTGAGAAGTTTATGCTTCAGAACGGACGAAAGTAAATGTCAATCAATAGAAGTGTATCGCGCTGCGTGTGCAGGTTTGCAAAAGTCTGGAGAACTTATTTGGTCATTTTTAGTTGGGGAAATTAGCTCAAAAGTCGAGCAAAGTATTTGCTCTGCGGCTCACGCACAGCTATAAGTTGTGTTTGATTATGACAACATAACAATCTGGTTCCTTTTGTGCTGCAATTTCTGTCACTATTGTTTTCAGCTGGTTATTTGCATGATTGAATGACGTTGAGTTAGAGTGATATCTAAATGACGGTCATGTTTTAAAAGCCATCAGATTGTTGTCTTTGTGTAGAGGATTAAATGTAAATGTGATCAAATAAAAGTGAGTCTGACAAAGCAGAAGAAATGTCTGGTAAAGACGAGGTCAGTGTGTTTCCTTTAAATAGCTGCTGGGTGTGTTTCAGAGTGTAAACATCCAGAGCCTCTCCTGCAGCTTCTACACACATCACCATCTGACTGCATGACAGGCTGCTGGTTCTCTACTGTGTGCTCTACTGTGTGCTCTACTGTGTGCTCTACTGTGGTTCTTTACACTGTGCTGTACTGCGGTTCTTTACTCTGCTCTACTGCGGTTCTCTACTGTGTGCTCTACTGTGTGCTCTACTGCGGTTCTTTACTCTGTGCTCTACTGCGGTTCTTTACACTGTGCTCTACTGCGGTTCTTTACTCTGTGCTCTACTGCGGTTCTCTACTCTGTGCTCTACTGCGGTTCTTTACTCTGTGCTCTACTGCGGTTCTCTACTCTGTGCTCTACTGCGGTTCTTTACTCTGTGCTCTACTGCGGTTCTCTACTCTGTGCTCTACTGCGGTTCTCTACTCTGTGCTCTACTGCGGTTCTTTACTCTGTGCTCTACTGCGGTTCTCTACTCTGTGCTCTACTGCGGTTCTTTACTCTGTGCTCTACTGCGGTTCTCTACTCTGTGCTCTACTGCGGTTCTCTACTCTGTGCTCTACTGCGGTTCTCTACTCTGTGCTCTACTGCGGTTCTTTACTCTGTGCTCTACTGCGGTTCTCTACTCTGTGCTCTACTGCGGTTCTTTACTCTGTGCTCTACTGCGGTTCTCTACTCTGTGCTCTACTGCGGTTCTCTACTCTACTGCGGTTCTCTACTGTGTGCTCTACTGCGGTTCTTTACTGCGGTTCTCTACTGTGTGCTCTACTGCAGATCTTTACTCTGTGCTCTACTGCAGTTCTCTACTGTGGATCTCTACTCTGTGCTCTACTGCGGTTCTCTAATCTGTGCTCTACTGCGGTTCTCTACCCTGTGCTCTACTGCGATTCTTTACTCTGTGCTCTACTGCGGTTCTCTACTGCGGTTCTCTACTCTGTGCTCTACTCTGTGCTCTACTGCGGTTCTCTAATCTGTGCTCTACTGCGGTTCTCTAATCTGTGCTCTTCTGCGGTTCTCTACCCTGTGCTCTACTGCGGTTCTCTAATCTGTGCTCTACTGCGGTTCTCTACCCTGTGCTCTACTGCGGTTCTCTAATCTGTGCTCTACTGCGGTTCTCTACCCTGTGCTCTACTGCGGTTCTCTAATCTGTGCTCTACTGCGGTTCTCTACCCTGTGCTCTACTGCGGTTCTCTACCCTGTGCTCTACTGCGGTTCTCTAATCTGTGCTCCACTGCGGTTCTCTAATCTGTGCTCCACTGCGGTTCTCTAATCTGTGCTCCACTGCGGTTCTCTAATCTGTGCTCTAGTGCGGTTCTCTACTGCAGTTTCTTGAGAGAAATGCAGTAGAGGATGATAAATAAACGCAGTAAAGACCACGGTAAAGAAACAGAGCACAGTAGAGAACGCAGTAGAGAAACGGAGGGCAGTAGAGAACGCAGTAGAGAACATAGTAAAGCGCAGTAAATGAACGCAGTAGAGCGTTAACTTTGAATACTATTAATAAGAGAAACACCTTAACTTGCCATGTGGACATTTGTTTTTCATTCTAGACATTGTGGACTTAATTAATTAATGAATTAATTGAAAAAGTAATAATAAATACTGAATAGATTCCGAGTTGTTCAAAAGTCAGAGTCCTGCACCACAACATGCCCACTTGTGCAAACTTTATCTAAATTGCCATGTGGCCTGTTGAGATTTCCAAATGTCAACACAGATGTTGTAAACAAACATGATCCGCTGCGTAAATGTTTTCCGTGCCGCTCCTCACTGTTTGACTCATTTAATATTTCAACCAAAAGAATTTAAACATCTTAATGCCACTCAGCTGTTAGAATGCATCATTGTTCACGTAGAAACATTCTGATGCAGAGCTTCACTCCACCTTTGTGTGTGTGTGTGTGTGTGTGTGTGGGTGATCTGTTTTTCCCTCCGTCTGTCTCTTTCTCTTGGCACCGCCTTACCCTCCATAAACGGTGTGTGTGTGTGTGTGTGTGTGTGTGTGTGTGTGTGTGTGTGTGTGTGTGTGTGTGTGTGTGTGTGTGTGTGTGTGTGTGCTGGACAGAGCACGCAGCAGCTGTTTTTTCGCCAACCTCGTGACCGCTGTCAGCCCCCGTCTTCGGACATCTATTTTCTCCTCGTCTGTTCTATAATAACTCAGCGGCTGAATCCCCACCGCTGCCGTTTTTTCCCTCCCATGAGGTGGAGCCACACACACACACACACACACACACACACACACACACACACACACACACACACACTGAAGCTGCTGGTCAACTCATCAACACACTTTTCCACACTGTTCTTAAGTACATTTTCCAGCTGAGTGTGTTAGTTCAGGCAGCAGCATGGTGGTGTTAGCTTAAGCTAGCATTGTTATTATTTATATTATTTACCTACAATATCGGCATCCTCATCTGTCTGTCCAGAACATCGGTCCAGCGTGTGAAATCTCCTCATCTGGCATCAAATTATCAAATCATTTATGATTAAATTATTACTTGTATTGTATTGTGATGAAATGTGGGATTTTGTCAAAATCTAAAATACATGAAGATTGAAATAAAGTGGGATTCTGGTCAGGAAACGTTTGTAGGGATCAGGCCTCTCGTGGTTTGTTGAAAAGGTGTTTTTATATTATATAAAAAGAAGTTAAAAAGTAAAACTCTTTGCTTGTATTTCAGTGTTAAAGCTCAGGTTTTGTGAGTAAGTTGCCACTGCAGTGATGGTGGTTTACGTCTGCCTTCAACCGGAGTAACATTTTTAAGTGGTGCTATTTTTGACCGAAAATGTGTTTCTGTGGTGAAAGGTCATGGCTGGGTTTCAGATGTTCTGCCCCCTCATGCGTTCTTACGTCAGGAGTTTTATTTTGTTAGTCTGGCAGCTTCCTGTTCTGTCTGCAGTATCTCTGCTCAGACTCCGCAAATCTCCGGGTGTGAATATTAACTCGCTCTCCTGACGTCTGCCTCCTTGACTAAATCAAGTCTCCTTTGAGGAGCTCTGTGCTGTCAAATAAAGAGGAGTCTGTGTTTGAGGGGACGAAGAGGAAGAGGAGGAGGAGGAGGAGGAGGACGCTCCGACTGTCAGCCACACTGCTCCACTTATCTCTTTACAAACAGCAACAAGCCGCTGACACACTGATATCAACAGGGATCTAGTGATTGAGCACGTTCGTGTCCAGGAGGTCTCGAGGAGGGTCTGAGGAGGTTCCACTGATTCTTGGAGGGGTTGTTAGTGAAGTGTATGTGTCCTTGATGGGGTCCTAGGAAGGATGCATGAGTTTTCATCTGTCCTTGGAGGCCTGGGATTGTGGTTTTAAAGAAGCAATAGTAGTGATTGGATCCAAGGAGTCGTTGAGAGGAACCAAGGAGTCGTTGAGAGGAACCAAGGAGTCGTTGAGAGGAACCAAGGAGTCATTGAGAGTCATTAGCAAAACATGGAGAAGCAGCTCATCAGTGTCTATATTTATGACTGTATTAAAAATCATACGTCATGATTTCTTGATACCCTGGTACTACGCCTTAAGGAAATGTTCACTGAAATATACAAACGTTGTAGTTTCATAATTCTTGTTCGTCCCTCTTGACAGGTCGGCGATTGAGATGTCGGACTAAATCCGGCCGGTTTCCTCGGCTTCAAGACTACATTTCCCATGGAGCTGTGCGCTGACACACATACTGTTGTACCATGGAGCCACCAGTCAGGTATGGAAACACACACACACACACACACACACACACACACACACACACACACACACACACACACCAGTCAGAAGGCTGTTCCAGCTCAGTTCCCTTCAGTCGGTGTGTAACGTCTACAGGATGTTTATTGTGGTTACATGAAATACATCACTGGGTGGCTTTACCCTGTGTCTCACACACACACACACACACACACACACACACACACACACACACACACACACACACACACACACACACACACACACACACACACACACACACTCCTTTCTTTTTGTTTTAACTTGATTAGCCACTCCCTCTCCTCCCCCTCCTCCTCTTTGAGGAGATTAACCCCTTGACCTTTGTGCCGAAGGCTGAGCTGGCCAATCAGGAGGCTTCCTGGCTTTTAATTACAGGCTCTGATTGAGTCATTTGAGCTGTCATCTGGTTTGATTAATAACCGAGAGAGCAGGAAGAGCGGTGATTACACTGAGCCCAAAGGCTGTGTGTGTGTGTGTGTGTGTGTGTGTGTGTGTGTGTGTGTGTGTGTGTGTGTGAGATATAGGTGTAGTAAGGCCTTGAAAGTGTGTGTGTGTGTGCGTGTTGGTATCCACATGTGTGAGAAAGGTGAAGTCATGCCTTCATGTGGGGAAAGCGCGCGTGTGTGTGTGTGTGTGTGTGTGTGTGTGTGTGTGTGTGTGTGTGTGTGTGTGTGTGTGTGTGTGTGTGTGTTTGTGTGTTTCTGGTTTTTGGTTGCTCCTGGAGTGTCCATCGATTATTTTTTCCTGAGCGTCTGGCTCTTTGTTTTCAGAGCGCTCCGAGTTTTGTTTGACTTCTCTCTGTGCGAACGCTCCGGGCGTTTCTAGTTGAAACGTTTCCGGAAAACATTGCGTGCAAAAGTGACAAGTCCACCTCCAACCTTCTCTCACACTCGCTCGAGGCGACCGCTGCTTGACACGTTTAGTTTGTTATCGTGTCGTGTGACTTGTTGCCGGCAGACGACAACGGAAACGAGTGTGCGTTTGTCGTGTCGTAATAGAGCTGCCATTCCTGCCAATTTTTGGGGGAAATTAATAGTTTTATGAATGCATTATAAGCTGCTTAGAGCCAGTGTTAGGATGTTAAACATATCTATTTTATATTGTGAAAACATCTCCTTCTATCACTGTACTTAGTCAAGATTCTCATCAAAAACTCAATTTTAACAAGATTTCCTTTGAACACATCATGAGGAGTTGTAATATACCTTCTCCTAATACTCATCTTTACTTTTTAGGACATCAAACGCACCTTAATGTAGGTCCTCCGTTGGCGTTTCAGTAGCTGTTAGCTCTGTGAGAAGCAGGACCGTGAGACACACACACACACACACACACACACACACACACACACACACACACACACAGTTTACTTCCTCCAGGCAGACGTTACTGTCGAGCCCTGGGAAGGAATCGTTCAATACTTTGTAAAGTTTCTTGGGAAGTAGTTTGTTTTCATCGCGAGTTTTCTAAGACGTGACTGTGTTTAAAGCAGGACGAGGTGACTCAAGCGTCTGAAGCTCAGCTCGTTGTCAGACCTTCAAACAGAGCCGGCCAGTCTGCAGCACAAAATCACTCCCATGTGTCCCGCAGCAGGCCCCCCCCCCCCTGCACACACACACACACACACACACACACACACACACATACACATACATACCGCCCTGCACGCTTCACCCACACACTGCAGCCTGGCTCGGATCAGGTCGGCCCGGCTCAGCTTACAGTTGGTCCTGGCTTGGTGGCGAAGGTTAGACGACGTTCACTTTTTAGGTGCAGATGATTTTAGGCTGAATCCACAGAGAGTACAAAAAAAAAAACTCTGATTGTATTTGGGAAGTAAATCCTGCGACAAAAATGTAATATATTAAATAATATAAATGATATGTTTTAGCGTTGAGCTCATAGTTAGTGATGTTGTACTGGACTGTATTATATTCAGGTATGTGAAGAAAGAGGACAAACCATTTAAAACACCTGAATATACAAATATAATGGACTATATCGTTTAATTTACATATTTATTATACATCTATGTCCAGTTCTGAAGAGTTAAGCCAACGCTGAAGTGTCTTAAACTTACTAAACTCTCCTTCTCTCTTGATTTATTCCCTCAGTGAACATGACTTTACGAGCTAAATTGCTAGTTTCCAGTCTTCTTCACTTCGGCGTGATGTTCACTGAGAGTAAAATAGACCGTGGAGCGGAGGCCTTGTGATTGACAGGTCGCTACCAAGAGCTGTTTACGGCCTCTCCACGTCACTCCCCCGCAGCCCAAATATGGTACCTTCCGTTCACTGGTTGCAAAAAAAAAAAAAAAAAAAAAAAGCCAGAGGCTTCAAAACGCCCATGGTTGTGGCAGAGCTGTTGTATTATACAGGTTCCCTCAGTGAGCTTACAGTCACAGCTTCACTCTCTTATCGTTTGTTTAAGATGTGAAAACGACCAGCATCTGAGGCGAATGCGTCCTGAATGTGGCTTCTGACTAAAGCCGGGATCACCAGAGGTTTAACCCGCTTTGATTTCGACGCACACGCAGCAACGGCCGCCTCGAGTAGCCCGGAAAACAGAGGGGTAACCGCAAGTATCGAGGGAGTGATGTCTAAAACAAACAAAACAATACTGTGTAAGCAAATGATTTAAAGAGCATCTGTGGAGGAATGACTCTGTGCCAAGCTTTTTGATCCAATGTCGAGTTCACTGCGTTCATTATAAGCAGTTTACACTGAAAGTTTCTGTCGAATAGAAACTAATAATAATAAGAAGAAGAAGAAGAAGAAAATCCTGAAAAGACAGGATATATAAAAAGATAACATCATTTAAACTATTGCCATAAGATAAGTTCGTTTTTTAGATTTTAGAGATTTATAAGAAGATACTGAGTTTGTGATCCACACCCACACCCCCACCCACACACACACACACACACACACACACACACACACACACACAGCCTTCTTCTTGTGGTCTCACATTAGACTTCATTCTTTCTGAAGTCGTCACTCCATGTCTGTCCAACTCCTCGGCTGTTTTTTTGGGGGGGTTTTTATGGACATTTGGAGGTTGAACCCCAGAAAGTAAACTGATTTCTGATCCTGTTTATTTTTCCCTTCATGTATTTCTGCTTTGTACTTTATTTACTTGATTCCTTTGTAGACTTTGCCGCTTTTTGTTCACCCCTAACTTTCTATTTCTGGTTATACATCGGTATACCTATTATTTTGTCCTTGTTTATCATTTTATTTTTTAGTTTCTTCTTTAAACAAAAACACACACACACACACACACACACACACACACACACACACACACACACACACACAGGACCACCTATATTGTTGGGTTGTCCGTGCTCGGCTCTGTGGCCTGGCTGTAGTTTCCAATGCGACACGGTGGATGAAACCATCCGGCCTCCCTTCACGGAGTCCGGTCTCTGACCAGACCACCCACCCACACACACACACACACACACACACACACACACACACACTCACACTCACACAGCCAATATTTTGTCTGCTACAATTTTATGTTTTTTTTGAGTCTCTGGGGAATGCTGTCTGAGTTCCAGTCGTCTCTCCAGTTTCCATTCCTTCATACTGGGATCACACCAGTGTGGCTCGCTGGCAGCAGCCGAGGCAGAAAATGACTTCTTTTTTTTTTTTTTTTTTTCAAACAGCAAATCTTCCCAAAAACACCAGAAAAGAAGTTCTTAACATCGGAGTCTGATTGGCTCTGAATGCTGCTGACCTCAAACAGAAAAAAAAAAAAGATCGAATGGCACATGAGGGTGAGGAGGGCGGGGCTTAACGGTAACCTTCCCGTCTCTTGAGAGGTGCCAGTTGTTCTCACAATCGGTCCACAGTGAGGACGCTATCAGTGCCGTGACTTCCTTCAGTGTGTGCTGTTGAGGTGTGTTTTCCATTACCTGTGTTGCTTTAGAGGAGACATTGATGATCCAGAGGGGACATTTGGTAACTGGTATAACTGGGGAAGATTGTGTTGTCGGGAAGCTCCCCGTCCTCTGGTGTCCTCTCTCTCTCATCAGTGTGATTTATGATCGTAACGTTGGATTTTATGATGCCGAGTATGTTTGCTTTATGACTCTTCTGTGGCGGGACAGAGGCGACACTGTGCCGGTGATGGATTGACCCGTTTTCCACGGCGATTAGAGTGATTAAAATCACCTTTAGGGAACCACGTTGTGCTGGTTTATTGCTTAATGACTCTGTGGCCGAGCTCAATGTCCGTCTCTATCAATTGTGTGGACGGATGGGCCGGGGCCCTATATCCCCGACGCTCGCTCTAGAAGCCTGCAACGGACGAGGAATGATAAATGATCTCTATGAACCCTCCAGATTTCACTACAAAAACCTAAATGAGGTGGCAGCTGACTGGAGACAGGTTGTCTGAAAGTTTCCCATTTGCTGTGGTCTATATTTCCAGTAAATATTAAATATTAAACCTGTGTTTTCTATTTACAATATACATATATATATTCAAATTTAGAATAATTGGTGACGGCCCTCATTTGCACACGCTCCCATCTTGATATGTGATCTGTGTCTGAAGAGATCGAGCGTGTTTACCATGAACTGCTGGACCCTTCATGACCCTTCATGACCCTTCATGACCCTTCATGCCGAAGTTAAAGCCAAGATCGTTTCTCATGTTATAAACGTCGTCCTGAAGCCATGCATTCAACTGAATTGATAAAAATCGCTGTATCGCCCAGCTCTCCGTCAAAATGGACCGTAAACCTGTAATGCCCCCGAGCATGCTGGGTAATTTGTGTTGCTGTAACATGATAAATGAAGGGGGGGGATGTGATGAAGCAAATGTTTCCCCCTCCAGTTTGTAGCTAAAGCTGCTCAGCAGATAATGAAGTTAGGCTTCCCTGCTGCCCGCTCTCTGAGCTGCACACTCTCTCTCCCTCCTCCTCGTATTCATTTGTGTGTCTGAGACGAACGAGACCCAAACACTGACGGCTTCAGTTCCCTCTGACGTCACAAAGACTCAAAGCACCAAACCTGTGCGGTGCCACTTGCTCTTTTAGGAGCCCAGACGGCTGCATTTCTAGTAAACGTCCGCTTCAGAATCATACACAAAGCTGCAACTTCACTTCAAATATGTTGTTTAAATTAATCTGTCGCTCAGGTTTAAACCAACCATCACGAGTTATATGATCCCAAAGTAAAGTTGATCAGTAGAGTGATTTAATAATTAAGCAATAATCCAAATTATTATAGATTCATTTTCTGTTTGATTTCTTTAGTATCTTTCGTCTTTACATTTAGCTTTAAAGTGAAGATGCTCTCCATTATATAGGTTCTATTTAAAGTTACCTGTACTCTTAATGGATGAAGTGACACACTTGTCTGGGTTGTGGGTTTAATTCCCGCCGTACCCAAGAAGTAAACGTGTCATTAACAAACTGTGTACCCCAGATTAATTTGTGGGATTAACTAAAGGAGGATGAAGATGCAGGGAGGAAGAGGCTCACCGTGGCTCTGGGTATTCTTATGCTAATCCATCGCCGGGGATGAGGCGCAGAGCAGCCAAGCAAACAATGGCGGTGGAGCCAGAAAGTCTGGCCTGCAGTCTCCCAGGCCCTGAAAGGCATGTCGGGCAACAGGGAGGCTGCTGCTGCTGCTGCTGCTGCTTCTGCTGCTGCTGCTGCTGCTGCTGCACCCAGAGGCCCGCCTGCAAGGAGGGGCCCCGGAGGGGACGGGGGAACGGGGCCAAGATGGAGGGAGGGAGAGAGAGAGAGAGGAGAAGCAGCAGCAGGAAGAGAAGAGGGGGAGGGAGAGAAATGGGAAAGGGAAAGCAACAAATGGAAATGGAGAATGGGGGGAAGAAAGAGGTAAGATGAGGAAGAGGAAGAGGAAGAGGAAGGGAGGACGTAAGAGAGTTTAAGAGGGGAAAGAGTCAAAAAAAAGAGAGAAAAGGAGTAAATAAGATCCTGGAATGTAAAGTAATAAACAGAAAATATATCAGTAAAAGGGAAAAGTACATATTGATGTCTAGTTTTGCACATCCAGGCCGCCGTACTTCTTCTCCATTGAGTTGATCTTCTTCTGTTGTTATGTTGTCAGACGAGGAGAAACGTACTGATGTAGAAAATCATTAATACTGCTATATGAACAGACCAACATTATAAAGTTATTATTCTGCCTGAACACACACACATAAAACACATAATTAATGTGTTCGCTAATCAGTAGGGATGGAAAGTGATACGACTTTATTAATACAATGCCAATATCAATTCTGTGTATCAGTCTGATTCTTTATCAATTCTGAAATTATCTCTGAAAACAGTGATGAAAGTCTGTTTAATAAAACTCAATCTGTGTGAGCCTTAAGTCACTTTGACATCAACCTTTCACTATTTTCTAACCCTTTTTATAGACGAGTCAGTTAATTAATAGATAAAAATCATATGAATTGGTCTGATGAGAAGGTGGGGATGAAACTAATGCATGAAAACAAACGAGTCTCAGTCCGCCCCGTCGCCACGCCGCGCTCCATCCCAGCCGTCCCGTCGATAATCTCCACCTCGGCGATCCCGATCTCCCTCATTACTGCATTTATTTGTAGAGCTCAGGAGCTGTCGGTCTCCGCCGGTCCTCCAATCAGGCCTCTTGTGTCGTTTATTTAGTCTGCCGCCATTCTCCCGGAGCAGGAAGTGGAGACGCATTAAGGCTTGATTATTGATGTCTGGCCCCTCGCGCTTCAGTCAGGTGGGTGGGTGGGGAGGGGGGGTGGGAGTACGAGAGATGGATTATTAATGCCTCTCTACCAAAGGTCTAGTGTCATTTTCCAGAATTCGAACGGCTCTATGAGGTGAAGTTAATAAATCACGTGTGAACGCGATCAGAGCTGCAGCGCTTTGCAAAACAAGCTGTCCAACATTTTGATATCTTAAAAACTTTTTTCCCCAATAAACACACAGACTTTCCAAAAGTTAGTATTGTGTTGAAGCAAGTGTCAAAGTAACCACTACTAAGGTATTATGTTAAATGTCTTATTTTGTCCTCAAACGTATTGAATTTAAAAATATATACAGCAGAGAAAAGCATCAAATACTGAAGTTTGAGGAACTGGAAGTGGAAGGACTCAACGTTTTGCTTGTTAAATGGCCCATTAATCGATTATCACTGTCAATCAACTAATTGATTAATTGATTTATCATTTTAGCTCCACATATACGTTGATTCTTGACATTGAAAACCAAAAAGTCTGACGGTACGATCTACGGAGATATGTTTGAAATCTTCACTTGAAGTTTATATTTATTGGTCAATCATCTAAAGAAGGCCCCTGTTGGAATTGAACCTCTAACCCGGTCAGTGTCGGTGCCTTGCTCTGCATTAAACTCACCCTAGTAATAATAGAAGTACTCACAGTATAACTCTGTGTATTCATACAGTCTGCTGCAGTAGCCGCTGCTCGTGTAATATCACTTTACATAATAGTTTTTATTGCCAGCTGTCTCTCCGGCCAAATGAAAAGTTCTTATACCCAGAAGCTTTTAAAGAGCTCTCTTTCTTCTACGACTCTCAACCCGCTGCTTGGGTTTCTATCCCAGCAGATTTCCCAGCATCCCCAGAGCAGTGCGACCTCAAATTCCTTCCCCCGAGGGGGGGGGGGACGTCTACGGCTCAGTGGTTCCCTATACGGGTGTTTTATTCTGTACAGGTGGGACCGCTAACAATGACTCCTTTCATTCCCGTCCTCCAAGACTCTGATGTCACGTCCAGGTAGCCAGAGCAGCTACGCTACATTAACCTCCTGTTAGCTGAGGAGGAGGGAGACGTTCCAGACCGGGGACAGACCAGACCAGGGACAGACCAGGACAGACCGGGGACAGACCAGAGCAGCTACGCTACATTAACCTCTTGTTAGCTGAGGAGGAGGGAGACGTTCCAGACCAGGGACAGACCGGGGACAGACCAGACCAGGGACAGACCAGGACAGACCGGGGACAGACCAGAGCAGCTACGCTACATTAACCTCCTGTTAGCTGAGGAGGAGGGAGACGTTCCAGACCGGGGACAGACCGGGGACAGACCAGGGACAGACCAGGACAGACCAGAGCAGCTACGCTACATTAACCTCCTGTTAGCTGAGGAGGAGGGGGACGTTACAGACCAGACCAGACCAGGGACAGGACAGACTAGAGACAGACCAGGGACAGACCAGGACAGACCACACCAGACCAGGGACAGACCAGACCAGAGCAGCTACGCTACATTAACGTCCTGTTAGCTGAGGAGGAGGGAGACGTTACAGACCAGGGACAGACCAGACCAGGACAGACTAGGAACAGACCAGGGACAGGACAGAGCAGCTACGCTACATTAACCTCCTGTTAGCTGAGGAGGAGGGAGACGTTACAGACCAGGGACAGACCAGGACAGGACAGGACAGAGCAGATTTATAGCAAACATTGTATTAGTCTGGATCTCTCAGTTATTTGTACATCCACTAGGACCTTCATTTGTTACTTTCCACAACTACTGTTCTGTAATGAAGACAAAGCTATTCTTAGAACTATAATAAGTTAATCTCAGCACTCATCATGATAGCTGATTTGTTTGAAAATCTGCATGTCGACGTCTTAACGTCGTGCATTTAATAGTCGATATCCGGAGAACATGAGTCGGCAGAAACGTGACACTGGCATCGGCATTTATTTAGTAAATCTCTGCATCTCTCTCTGTCTGCTGCTGCTGCTGCTGCTGCTGAGGGAAGGAGTTTGTTGTTTGACCGAGAAACAGACGAAGGATTAGAGACAAGTTTGAACACGAAGAGGAGGAGAAGGAGGAGGAGGAGGAGGGGGAGAAATAGGAGG
Organism: Cebidichthys violaceus; assembly: GCF_023349555.1. Lineage (NCBI taxonomy): Eukaryota > Metazoa > Chordata > Actinopteri > Perciformes > Stichaeidae > Cebidichthys > Cebidichthys violaceus. The sequence continues at coordinate 529,266 of NW_027176750.1, forward strand.
AAGAGGAATGAAAGTTTCCTGACACCTTGAGGGTTTAGTGTTTGTAGACTCCTGCATTTCCTCTCTCAAATGTACATTTCATTTTTCTGTGAGTTGACATGTAATTGTGTGTGTGTGTGTGTGTGTGTGTGTGTGTGTGTGTGTGTGTGTGTGTGTGTGTGTGTGTGTGTGTGTGTGTGTGTGTGTGTGTGTGTGTGTGTGTGTGTGTTGCACACAGTGTATGCAATCACTTTACCTTGTGTTTTCAAAGGGAAGTGTGTGTGTTGGCTGATTTAGGAAAGGGTGGGTGTGGAGAACAGAGGAGGGGGTTGCATGGTGTGGAGGCAGCTTCCTGTCTTCCTGAACCTGCCTTGTCTTGCCCTCCTTCTCTCTGAATATCTGAGAGTGTGTGTGTGTGTGTGTGTGTGTGTGTGTGTGTGTGTGTGTGTGTGTGTGTGTGTGTGTGTGTGTGTGTGTGTGTGTGTGTGTGTGTGTGTGTGTGTGTGTGTTATCTCACCATCCTCTTCCTCCTGCTGGTACTGCTGCTCTTGTTGTTGTCTGCTCTCTAAATGGAGCAAAGAGCCACACATAAACTAAAGGTTTTGTTGTGGCAGCGAGGTGCAGATTCTTCCACTTTCCTGTTATCGACAGAGTGACGCCGACACACAGATAAAACTCCTTCACTGTTGCATACAGTATCGCAACACACACTCCTTCACTTACTGCCCTGCACACACACACACACACATACACACACACACACAGACAGCACAAATCCTCTTTTTCTCTCATGCCACATTACTTATCTGTACTCATGGGTTTGAAAATGTCATAAGATCTGGTTTGAGTCGCTCCCAACATGACTGAAAGATTATAAGTGCCACAGGGAGATGGAACTGGAAAGGACAACGAGTCCAAATAAATTGGGTTGTTTTGCCTCCTTGAGATACTTTCCTGGTAAAGGTAATCATTTTACCATAATCACTCTCAGGATTTGCAAAAAGAAGCACGAAGTGTTTTGCCTTCCAGGATCGTAAAAACCCTCTTTTATTATATACAAATGTGGGTCCTGAGAGTTTGACGTCTTTATTAATCATTGTTTTTACTGTAGAGCAATATCATGTTATCGGCCTGATGCTGGTGAAAAGAGGTGGCTGGAGACACCGTGTTATGTCTTGATTCAGACGGTCCTCACAATGCAGAAATGTCCTCACTGCGATGGTTTGAAGCTGAAAGCGGTCCTCACGAAGACGGCAAGACAAGCCCACACATACATCCACTCGTTTCCTTATCTTGCCTCTCTCTCATTCCACACACACACTTTTCCTGTCTCACATCCCACTACACTAACCCCCCCCATTCACTTGCCATAATACACACATACACTCGTATACACCCGTCAGGGCCTGTATGGTATCCTGTGTGTGTGTGTGTGTGTGTGTGTCTTTGTCTTTGTCTTTGTCTTTGTCTTTGTCTTTGTTCTCGGTCTCCTCAGCCAGAGATGTGTGAAAAGTGGGTCGCAGGTCGGGCCTCTTTGTCCCCCCGGGCAAATGAAAAGTGACGGACACCGGCCACGCATCACCACTAATTCTCTCTCTCTCTCTCTCTCTCTCTCTCTCTCTCTCTCTCTCTCTCTCTCTCTCTCTCTCTCTCTCTCTCTCTCTCTCTCTCACTCACTCACTCACTCACTCACTCACTCACTCACTCACTCACTCACTCACTCACTCACTCACTCACTCACTCACTCACTCACTCACTCACTCACTCACACACACACCCCTCCGTCCCTTTCGGCACCCACTAATTGCGACATGCCTTTTATAAGCGCTGCGTAGGGCCAGCGCCTGTAATTTGCAGAACATCCCTGGACAAATGATTTGGTCGTTAGTTGGACCGTCAGAGGCCAGCGCCGGGCCGGCTGGGGCCACCGGGTCACGGCACACTGAGGGGAGGGGAGGGGGGGTTAGAGAGGGAGAGAGCAGGAGCCCAACCAAACCGAACCACCTGTTCAGAAGTTTAAAAACCAAGTCTTACTCTGTACTTTATCAGCTGATGTTTAAATCAACCTAATTCTGTATCTTCTCCTTCTTCAGGGTTTTGGACCCAAAGAGCCAGTGAGACAGAAGAAGACCTGATATTGTGATATCACCCTCCCGTCCCCCGTCCCCCGTCCCCTTTTTTTTTGCGTCACTCCTGCTCCTCGTTTTCCTGCGGATCCTCATCATCCTCTCTGAAGCCTCTTCTGAGCCCCCCCACCCCCCCCACCTCCCTTGACTCCTGCTGTGGATTATTAATAAAGACTTTCATCAAGACTCTTTGAGTACCAGCGGACCAGAAAGCTCCCGATCGCAGAGCCCGGCCCGGTCTGGGCCCAGTTCCCGGTTCCGGTCTCGGTGCAGTCTCTGCTGCGGGATGGCGGGTCCACCGCTCTGTTGGGCAGTGATGGCCGCCGCTGTGCTGCTGACCCTCAGGGCTGACGGTAAGACATTCGACATCCACGTCACGGTTTCAACCGTTGGACTAGAGAAGCGTCTGTATTCTTATTCAACACCGGCGACACAGTTTAAAACTCCGGTTTCCCTGTGAAAGCTGAGCAACACATGAATCGATTTAGACTTTAGAGACGGAGGGAGCTTCATGTGGAGAGTTACTCATTAACCCTTCGGTTTGTTTTCAGTGAGATAAGCAGCACATTAACATTGAGAGTCATTAAGCCCCTCCTCCCTGTGCACACAGCTCTGTATCAGAGGACTTTTGTTAAAGCTGTGATTAAGTGTCAATTGGCTGATAATGGCGAGACTCCAGAAACAATAGAGAATATTCTAGAACTAAAGCAGATCCTGACGGCAACATTTTCTCTTCTTTACCTTTCTGATGTGACTTTGCTTTGTTTCTCACTGAGACATTGACACATAGATGATCTGTCATTTTGGTGTTTTAAAGGGTTACTTTGGATTCACCAAAGTCATTTATCATACGGCTTTTTTTTTTTTTTTTTTATGTCAGGGGCTGCTGCTTTTCTCCCTTTATTTTAAACGTTATGGTTTTTGGGCTGTTGGTTTGACAAAACCAGCAAAAGTTTTTTTTCGTTGCCAGATTAATGAAAACAATCATTATTTGCGGCCCTGCCTCCAATCCAATAACAGAACAATTGATCAGTTAAACAATGAGCTTTTTTCCAACCCGCATTAGTTTTCCCTGATGTGGGACAAAGCGGGGATAACAGGCTTTAAACCTCAGTTGTTGGGGCTTAAACAGGAATATAGATCCGCGTTTTCTTCACTTTTCCTCAGCACTGATGTGTCCACAGTCCCAAAAGCTGCCGCCCTGAACATGTGAAAGGTCACCTTCTGCCTTCTGCCCTACAAACACACGGAGGCGTCTGATAAGAGAGGGCGGAGCTCTGCTCAGTGTTACTGACTGTGACTGACAATCTGTGGAGGAAAAGGAGAGACGGCTCTCTGTCGTCTTATCAGTCCACTTCTCCACTTGTTTATTCACATTTTCAGACTCGCAAGACTTCCCTCGAAAGTCTTTCTCACTAGCTTTAAATCCCCCCCGGCCCCCCCGGCCCCCCGTCCTGCAGGAAGCTGTTGAGCTGATTGTTGCCGCTCTGGTTTCCTCTCTGCACATTAACTGCTTCCTGTATGGCGCTGTACGAGCTGTCAGCGGCGCTAAATGCTCCAAACGGCCATTGTTCTCCGGAAATATCCTTCGGTCCCTGTGGAGACGCAGTCGCCCCTTTTGAAACACTGTTTGTTTCCTCTCGGTGGATCTTTTCTGCCGCTGAGATCGAGAGTTGCGGCTGATTTCACGCTTCAGCTGTGTTTCTTGAATCTGATTTTAATTTTAATTTGTATTTAGACCAATGTTAATTAGGGCTGCAGCAAACAATTCATGATAAATAAGACTTTTATTGTTTATTGATAACTAATAAATGCACAAATCATTCACTAAACTGAATTTTTTTCAACTTTTGATTTTTATTTGTGACTAAATTGAGGAGTCTTTGTTGTCTTTTCTCTACTGACAGACTAACGGACTCCAGCTTGATATTTAATTTAATGTAGAGGTTGTGAAGTCCAGGTCCAAGTATTAAACTTTCAAAGTAAGTGCTGTCCGGAGACACAAAAGGTCAGGACAAGAGAGGCCTTCAAAATAAGAGCATGACATCAGTAAGAATGCTTCAACTCCTGATGTCTCAGTTTCTGTTGAAAAAACTGAACTAATTAGCTAAAATAACGTGAAATGCCGGATGTAGCTGTACAACTGCTCTGAGGTGACATGGCTGGTGCAGGTGTTGTATCAGGAATGCATCACGTTCTCTGATCATCAGCCGTGCGTCGTCCTCTCCGGTCGACCTCCGCAGAAGTGATGACGTCTCGTAACCGGAGAGAACCCGTCCCTCCTCTGCGTCCCGATCCTCCTTCAGACTGTAGACGGAGAGAAGTCTGTGAGGATATTCGGGATGTTTATTTGTTATCGCCAGGTTTCCTCCCGAAATACTTTCCCCTCTAAAAGTTATTTTAAAACGAGTCTCCACATGTCAGGTATGTCATCAAACCATCAAATCACTGACATGTTGGCAGGATGAGCCTCACGCTGTAGATTTTGGACACACTTGAGCTTTGCTAGAGCTCAAGAAATGGTCTGTTGGTGCTCATTTAAAAAAAATAGCAGCAATTCTTATCTTCTACAACTCTGAAGCGATTCACAAATGCACAAAATTGTGGCCGCTGAACGCGTTTCCCTCCTTACTCTCTTCACCTTAAAGATGTTTGCTGTTCCACTTCATCAGGACCGCTTAGCTGAAGCACCCGCTGTGATTCATATTGTATTTCAGTTTGGTGCAGTGGAACTAAACGGTTCCCTTCTTTCTGTTTGGTGGATGGAGAATTGATTGTGAACTGAATCCTGCAGTATATCGTTTTCACCCTCTCACCTCAGAGGCGGTTTGTCCCCGTGCTCTTCCTCCTCCTCTTCCTCCTCTGTGTCCAAGGTCAGAGGAGGAGGAGGAGGAGGAGGCGGTGGAGCAGAGGGAGGAGACACCGAGAGGACACCGATCGTCCTCTCGGGGTTTCAGTGTGGTGACAGCTGAGCTGTCCTCTTTCCTTTCTGTCTCTGTCCTCTCTTTCCTTTCTGTCCTCTCTTTCCTTTCTCTCCTCTCTGTCCTCTTTCCTGTCTTTCCTCTCTGTCCTCTTTCCTCTCTTTCCTGTCTTTCCTCTCTGTCCTCTCTTTCCTTTCTGTCCTCTTTCCTAGCTTTCCTCTCTGTCCTCTTAACTCTCTTTCCTCTCTGTCCTCTTAACTCTTTCTTTATTCCCTTTCTGTCCTCTCTTTCCTTTCTGTTTCTGTCCTCTCTTTCCTTTTTGTCCTCTCTTTCCTTTCTCTCCTCTCTGTCCTCTTTCCTCTCTTTCCTGTCTTTCCTCTGTCCTCTCTTTCCTCTCTGTCCTCTCTTTCCTGTCTTTCCTCTCTGTCCTCTGTCTTCTCTTTCCTGTCTTTCCTCTCTGTCCTCTCTTTCCTGTCTTTCCTCTCTGTCCTCTGTCTTCTCTTTCCTCTCTGTCCTCTCTTTCCTTTCTGTCCTCTTTCCTAGCTTTCCTCTCTGTCCTCTTAACTCTCTTTCTTTATTCCCTTTCTGTCCTCTTTCCTTTCTGTCCTCTCTTTCCTCTCTTGTCTCAGTAAAGACATTTACACCTTTTAACTTAATGTTTGTATTAGAAAATTGTTTTAAAAGGCGTCTGATACCAAAACTTTACTTTTTGAATACTGTACTTTGAAACTAGAAATGTTTCAAATGTTTCTACAAAACACCTTTTTTGTAGCCAAAGCTCTCAAATGTTAAATGTTTCACAAACACATTTCTTTAATACAACACTGATAATATAAGCGGTGCAGAAACAAGAGTCCAGTGATGTCTTATCAGAGGCCGGATATCCCAAAACCAAATCCTATTGTCACACTTAAAACTCTTTAATATCACCATCTGATCGTATCGTCCACGACCAAAAGAGATGGTGTAGATTGAGTTCACTCATTGAAGCCCAAAACAACAACAACAACAACACTCCTGTGAAGTCACACAGTGTGTTTACAGATCATTTGTTTGTTTTACGACGCATGCCGTACCAGACGGGTGGAGTTTATCACCTCAGGCTGGTTCAGAGTGAGTCTGGTACATTTCCAACACGGAGGAGGAGATAACGATGACTTTCAGATAGCGTGTAACTCCTCTCCTTCAGCCACACTGTAGAAACAAGCAACTGAGACGGGACCGGGTGGTAAAACAAGCGCTCTGAGGCCTGTTTTTACCAGCAGCTCGGCCACAGTCACTGGACTTTTACTTGTAACGGAGTACTTTAACAGTGTTGTATTTGTACTTTTACTGAAGTAAAGGATCTGAATGAGGAGAGAGCAGTTTATATACTGACGTATTTATATTCCCAAAGTGCTGTTTCTCGTTATCTACGCCTTAATTGTTCTTTTACCCTCTTTTTATTTCCATTTCTTCACAGTGTGGGGTGTCCATTGAGTTTGATCAAACCATCTTTTTTATTTCCCTGCATATTTGCAGTCAGTGAGTCATTGTTGACTCGCTCAGCGTCGTAAAGTTTCTCTGCAGGAGAGCAGAACCGATAACTTTGTGTCTGCCGACCAAACCCACCGAAACGGAGCAAATTCAGCAACTGGAACGTAAAACGGCAGCTAAAACAAACCCAGTCTGCTTTAAATCACAGTCATAGCTTCATACTTTCATCCGTAAACCTGCTTCGTTTCCTCTCTACCGTGTGGAAGTTGTTCCATTTTAAAATCGATTATTTTTCTTTCATTCTTTCAGCTGTATTGCTTTGTATTTCTTTTAGTTTTGTAAACTTTGTTAGCTTCCTATTTGCAGACAGTGACTCACCGTTGACTGACTCGCGGTCGTAAAGCTTCTCTGCGTGAGAGCTGAGCCGGTAACTTTGTGTCTGCGGAACCTCACCGCCGGCTTCAAACCCAAAAAACCTGAGCGTCCGTGTTCACAGCGTTCGGATCGGAGAGCGTTTCATCGGTCTGGATGTAAACACGCAGTCGGCCTGAAAGGACGCTGTGACTTTAAGAGTCTGATTACCCAGCGTGCTCTCTGCCAGACCTCAGTCTCCACTCTGGCTGCCGGTACAATTAAGCACACATGTGTATGGAGACAGAAACAAGAGCAGCCATTTCCAGCCTCAGCACACCCACCGTTCCCTTCACGTCTCCTTCCTCCTCGCTTCAGGCACGCGCAACTTTATTTTACTTGAGCCAATCAGAGCTGCCCTGAGCCCTAATGCGCCGACTCGGCTTAATGCGAGGAAGCTCATCAAATCAGATGTTTTTTTCTTCTTCTTATTAGTCTGTTTTCTCACTCTTACGTTCCAGTCTGCAGAGTCACAGTAGATGTCTTGCGAGAGAGAGAGAGAGAGAGAGAGAGAGAGAGAGGAGAGAGAGAGAGAGAGAGGAGAGAGAGAGAGAGAGAGAGAGAGAGAGAGAGAGAGAGAGAGAGAGAGAGAGAGAGAGAGAGAGAGAGAGATCTCAAAGTGTGGCTGTGCAGGTAGTTCATGTCCAGACATGACAACATGCACGTCTGCACACCTCCCTCTGTTTTTACTTTGAGCTTAAAGAGAGGGAGGAGAGATGTGAGGTTGGTGCAAAATAAATACAAAGGTAGCGGAGAGAAGAGAGAGAGATTAAAGGAGGACTGGAGATAAAAGACGGTTACGGTGGATTAAGTCTCCTCCTCTCTGTCTGACCTCTTTACCGCTCTGTTCCTTTAAATACACATTTTAAAGAATATCATCTCCGCCTGTTAAAGCTGAACTCGTCAGTCGATTGACAGAAAACAAATCAACTAACCAAGCGTTTGCTGCTAATGGCCTCTTTTAAATGTGATTATCGATATCTGCATTTTTAACAAATATCTTGACATATCAGACGAAGCAATTCATCAGAAAATACCGGGCAGATGTAGAAAATAATCGGCGTCCAACATGGAGGGTAATTAGTCTGTTAGTTGGCATCATAATCATTTTTGTGTATAAAAGGAGGATGAAGACTAAAACATACAAATTAAAGTTCCCATTTAAAATAGTAATCCTGACCAAGAATAACACGAGCACACGATTCAAATATCAATCTGTAGAAAGACAATTGATGAGATGCATTTTATTTACAGTTAAAGGATAAAGGGGGCGTCACCTGAAAGTCCTTTTTATCTACTTTTGGCTGCTTGTGGTGTTTTTGGAGTCACTGTGGGATTTAAAAATGACTAAAATGTAAAGATTCTAACAGAATGCACTCACAGTTGTATAAATAGCCTGTGGTCCTTTTATGGACCTCCTCCTCCTCCTCTTCCTCCTGTTCCGCTGATAGAGGAGGAATGTTTCACCTCCTGCAGGAGTCGCTCTGATAAGTCTCTCCTCTCATGAGTCCTGGATCTAACCCTGAGTTTAACTTGAGACCATTGAATGAGATTAGATTGTATTGACTTAAGGATTGTTCTCTTTCTTCATATAAAACTGACTCTAAACCTGGTTCTGGTTCTGACTTCTCGTCCGTGTTTGTCCCTTCCAGCTGCGGGTCAGAACCCGGACCACGTCCTGCAGGGGACGGGGGTGAAACCTGAGGCCCGGCGGCCCGGCGAGGACTCGACGATTGCTCCCGAGGACGCCGCCCGTTTCCTCAGCTGCTCGTGCTCCGGACACTGTCCAGAGGACGCCGTCAACAGCACCTGCCAGTGAGTAGAGAGGAACATCTAACCAAGAGCCCCCCAAAAAGATCCAGGCCGGCCTGAAGGACGGCAGACTGACGGCCGATCGGCCACAGAAGGTTAAAATCATTGTTACTGATCCGTGTGACTGATCTGTGATCCGATCCTCAGGACCAACGGTCAGTGTTTCGCCATCATCGAGGAGGACGAGCACGGGGAGGCCATCCTCACCTCCGGCTGCATGAAGTATGAAGGATCACACTTCCAGTGCAAGGTACACACACACACACACACACACACACACACACACACACACACACACCATACCTTTAACACACACACACAGACAGAGTGTGTCTCTCTCTCTCTCTGTGTTTACATTCACAGATGAAATCAGATGTTTACTTCTTCATTCTAAAGTCTCTAGAAACTAAAACAGTTTCTTATCTCCACCTTTTTTCTCTCAGGAACAGAATTCAGTTGTCTGTTTAAACTAATTAATATTAATATTGTTTCATCCGCTATTGTATTGTTCTCAAAATGTATCTTAGGGCTTTGTTAAGACCGCTTTTGTGCTGAAAAGTTAAACTAGGACTAAAATAAAATAAGTTTTTTACCAAAATTATATTTTTTAAAGCGCTCATAGTATGCAGAATATATGCTTCTGTCTCTGCCTGAATGACATCTCCTGACTGGTCAGGATGCGGCTCTGCTATATTTTGGCAGAGAAAGGAGTAACTTCCTTAAAACAAAGGTT
>NW_027176750.1:538823-613823 GCF_023349555.1 Cebidichthys violaceus
ATAGATGTAAGATTTTAGGATCTGGATAAACGTACTGACTCCATCACTGTGAGCACCAAAACCTCCACTCATCATGAAACCTCCTCTCTGTCTCTCTCTCTCTGTCTCCCTTCCTTCCTTCCTTCTTCCTTCCTTCCTGCTCAGGTGCAACGGACCATCGCCAAGCAGATCCAGATGGTGCGTCAGATCGGTAAGGGGCGGTACGGAGAGGTGTGGCTCGGCCGCTGGAGGGGAGAGAAGGTGGCCGTCAAAGTCTTCTTCACCCGAGAGGAAGCCAGCTGGTTCAGAGAGACGGAGATCTACCAGACGGTCCTGATGAGACACGAAAACATCCTCGGTACCGAATCGCATCCTTTCGCTTAAGACTGAACACATTCATACTTCCCTGGTGCAAACGGGTTCTTTGAAGGCAGCTAGGAAAAGTACAAAGTGAACAAAAGAAACGGAACATTTAGTTGGTTTGAAACATTGTGAATCAATCCTTTTTTAATTGCAAACATCAGCTGGAAAGTCTGAACTGTGAGCTCAGAGCGACAGGAAGACTGCAGCACCGATCAATAGCTCGATTGATTTTTAGTCTGGTTGATGATTTAAACTAATCCATCAGACCGATGAGACGCGATGTTAAAGAGAGACAGACTGATGTACTGAAGACGCACTAATTCATTTAGAGAGGTGTGTGCATTTGGACATATAATAATGATATTAATAAACATTTTTCGTATAGAGTCTACCAAACATACAATGCAGCTTAAGCTACTTTATATCAAATTGTGTATATAAGACATTTAAACAAATAAAAAGATGGAAAACAAAATCAAGTCTTTACTGAAGTTTCTGGCAGATAGTTATGCATTAATAATTATGGTAATCATTCCACAGCTTTGGTACTTTACATTAAACGTACTAATAATTATGTTAAAGTGTAGAGGAGGTGTAGAATAAACATGATTTGTAGTTAAGGAGCTAAAACTAGAGATTCTTAACACGTTATATCTATTATGAGCTCTAGTTGAAGGTGTCAGGAGGAAAGTAAACTCTTAACTGGATACAGTTTCTTTCAGTTTTCTTTCCATATTTCATCATCGGTGGAGGTCTGACCTGTCAGTCATCTCTCTCTCTCTCTCTCTCTCTCTCTCTCTCTCTCTCTCTCTCTCTCTCTCTCTCTCTCTCTCTCTCTCTCTCTCTCTCTCTCTCTCTCTCTCTCTCTCCGTCCTGCAGGCTTCATTGCGGCCGACATCAAAGGCACCGGCGCCTTCACGCAGCTCTTCCTGATCACCGACTACCACGAGAACGGGTCTCTGTACGACTACCTGAAGCTGACCACGCTGGACACGCAGACCCTGCTGCGGCTGGCGTACTCCGCCGCCTGCGGCCTCTGTCACCTGCACACCGAGATCTACGGCACGCAGGGAAAGCCGGCCATCGCCCACCGAGACCTGAAGAGCAAGAACATCCTGATCAAGAAGAACGGCGCCTGCTGCATCGCCGACCTCGGCCTCGCCGTCAAGTTCAACAGGTAGACGGACGCGTTTCTGAGGCCGCCGTTCGGACCGCTGTGACCTCATGTGACTGACGGCGCTCTCTTTGTTCTTTTGCCTCAGCGACACTAACGAGGTGGACGTCCCCCTGAGCACCCGGGTCGGGACGAGGCGCTACATGGCCCCCGAGGTCCTGGACGAGAGCCTCAACAAGAACCACTTCCAGGCTTACATCATGGCCGACATGTACAGCTACGGCCTCGTCATCTGGGAGATGGCCAGACGCTGCGTCACCGGAGGTACACACGCACACACGCACACACGCACACACACACACACACACACACACACACACACACACACACACACACACACAGAGAGAGAGACACATACACACACACACACACACACACACACACACACACAGAGAGACACATACACACACACAGAGACACATGTGGACACTGAGTTTATGTCTGCATTTAATTTTGTTAAGGAGGAAAATAAACACTTCAATAGGATTTCAAACTATTTTGAGGCAAATCTTAATTACAATTAGTCGATCAACAGGAATTAATTGGCAACTTTAAATGGTTTCACTCATATTTTTTTTTAAGCAAAAAAAGCCAAAAGTTTTCTGGTTTCAGCTTCTCAGATGTTCTGATTTGCTTTTTTTTTTCATTGAATATTCGAAGGTTTTGGACTTAAAGTCCGACAAAACGAGTTAAAAGAAGACATTTTGTTGAACTCTTAATATTTTACGGATTAGATGATTAGTTGAGAATAGGCTTCTATAGATCATTTTCATTATTAATTTAATCTTTGAAATATAAAATCATGACTTTTTGTCTTTAGATTCGGAAGGTGAAACCAAAGAATATAATAATATAATAATATTTTATAATTATCAGAATAGTTAAAAGCTTTTCAAGTCAGAAAATAATCGTCAGAGTCGTCAATAGAGGGAATAATCGTTGTTTTCATCCCGAATGTATTATCAGAACCCATTTCTGTCGTTTTCCTGAAGTGCAGCTGTTCTTTGGTTTGATACTCGGCTGTGATTGGTCAGTGACAACATTCAAAGCTTTTATCTTTCTGAGTTAATGTCAGCTGTTTCCCCGTCTAATGAATCAGAACAGAGCAGAACTACAGCGAGTTTCTGTATTGAGTGAAGAGGCTCCACCTGCTGGTGAAAACACGTTACTGCAGCTCAGAGCATATCGACATATTTATGTTCTAATGTACTCTCTAAACTTGACCTTTTTAGATTCTTCTGAACAGACGTTATCCAGATGTGTGTGTGTGTGTGTGTGTGTGTGTGTGTGTGTGTGTGTGTGATGAAATGTACTTCTCGTCTCAGGTATTGTGGAGGACTACCAGCTGCCGTACTACGAGATGGTTCCTTCTGACCCGTCGTATGAAGACATGCTGGAGGTGGTTTGTGTGAAAGGACTCCGGCCGACGGTGTCCAACCGCTGGAACAGTGATGAGGTGAGACTTCAGCAGTCCAAAACCCCAAAATATTACATTTATTGTGACAGAAACAAAGAAAGATAATTGTAAAAATCACGTTAAAACGTTTAACAGCTCAAGGAGATGTATTTAAATTGTTTGTTTTGTGCAGAAAAAATACTCCAAAACTCAACTTTGCTGTCATATATGATGATAAAAAGCATCACGTTTACATTTTTTTGTCTGTAAAATGTATGTTATTCTGACAGCCCAAATATTAATTTTACTGAGGTATAAAACTGAGAAAAAAAAAGAGAAAAAAACAACTGAAAATTCTCACTTTTTCTGTAGATCAAACTATGAATCGATTGATTATTCGTTGCAGCTCTTCACTTTTCTTGTCTGACCTCCTGTCCTCCTCCTGATGTTTTCCTAATTGTGTGTGTGTGTGTGTGTGTGTGTGTGTGTGTGTGTGTGTTTCCTTCCTTCCTTAGTGCCTTCGGGCCATGCTGAAGCTGATGTCAGAGTGCTGGGCTCATAACCCCGCCTCCCGCCTCACCATCCTCCGAGTGAAGAAGACGCTCGCCAAGATGGTGGAGTCCCAGGACATCAAGATCTGACCGCCCTCCTCCTCCTCCTCCTCTTCGCCCCACCTGAACCCTGAACACACTCGACCTGACCTGGACCTGCTCAGGCTCAGTGCAGCCCCTCTTCATCGGGAGGAGGAAGAGGAGGAGAAGTTGGGAGATAATGATGGACCCATTTTCAGGGCTGAACTGTGCGTCTCCTCCTCCTCCTTCCTCCATCTTCAGTCTGTCTGGAAACAAACATGGAGTCCTTCCTCCTCCTCCTCCTCCTCCTCTCTCTGCCGGGTTTGACGCTTTCTGTGAAAGCCAAACGAGGCGATAAAGATAATTGTGATGGAGGGAAGAGAAGGAGGGCTCTCGATGCTCGTTGTGAATGAACACATAATACTTTTTTTTTTTCAAGGACCCTCGTCACCTTCCTCCACTTCTGCCTGTTTCAAAACGATGGCAAAAAAAAAATGCCAATTTTGTTGTTGTTACTTTCTCTTCAGGACTGAGTTCTCCTGCCATATTGAAATATATCTCCACTCTAAAAAGTAGAGTTAATTATAATAAAAAAAAAGGTACTATTATAACATGTGAATTTTAACGTGTAAATAAATGTTATCGTTAGATGCCGTGCCTACTCAAGAGAGGGTTTAAAACACAACAGAACACTGTGCCGCAGTGGTGTTGACGTCCAGCCGACTCCAGGAGACGATGGCGGGAGTCACCGCAGAGACGTCTGCCGTCCTGTCTGTCCGTCTGTCCACATCCCCGTCTGTCTGTCAGCTGTCTGTCTGAAGGTTTGGTCAGTTATGAGGAGGTTGAGCTGCTCCGGCGTCACAAAGCAACCCGATTGGTTGAGCTAAGCCTCAGTGGGTGGAGCCTAAAGGACCAGAGGGCCAGTCCCTTAAATTGACAAACGTGTGTGTGTGTGTGTGTGTGTGTGTGTGTGTGTGTGTGTGTGTGTGTGTGTGTGTGTGTGTGTGTGTGTGTGTGTGTGTGTGTGTGTGTGTGTGTGTGTGTGTGTGTAATTCACGGCACAATTCAAACATGATCAACCGGAACAAGAACTGCAGAAATATGCAAAAATATCAAAGTAAATAAGTCGTCTTTTCTCCGCTTTAACTCCCTAAAACCTCTGAATCAACGCCCACATCTCTTAATTTGCCGTTTTTAACATTCATGGCATCATTTTACTACTAAGTAATAGGAAAATGAGTAACGTAACTTACATTTTGTATTCATTATTACGTTTAAGTCGTAAACCCCGCTAGCTAACTCGTAAGTCAAAATGAACTGGCTCAAAATTCTGAGAGACAGACCTGTTCATTTTTTTGTACTTGTGTTGAAATCATAATTTACATTTTTGGCGCTCAGTTACTCTTAAAATTGTTCCTATAAAAACGTTGGCTCCTCCCACTCAGGTTTCACTCATTCAGTCACTCAGTTTATTTCAATAATTCTTCATTCTGCTGCATTAAAAGCATTACAGCATTCAGTTGCAGTTTGGGACTTTCTCATTAATAACATTTCCAGAATGTGTTAGCCTAGCTTAGCACAAAGACTGGAGGCGGGGGGGAACTGTTAGCTTAGCGCCAGAAAGAGCTCTAAATATTTTTGGATTGATGTTTTTTTGAACAGGTTTAGAAACCGATATATATATAAATATATATAAATATAATTAAACATTTTAGTAGCAGTTAGCATTTGAGCTAGGCTAGCAGCATCCCCTATGCTTACAGTATTTGTGCTAAGCTAGGCTAAACACGCCCTGGGCCTATCTCTGTACCGGACACAGATTCACCTGGTGTGTGTGTGTGTGTGTGTGTGTGTGTGCGCGTGTGCGTGTGCGTGCGTGCGCGCGCGCGCGCGATCATACAGTTCAAACAGTGACTTTAGTGTTTTTCTCTGTCACAAATATGCAAAACAACTCCCCGTATAGGAATAATCTCTAATATGTAAATCTGTATTGTTGTTGTTTTGCTGTTGTTGTTTTGTACAGCATCTGGTTCGGTGCCTTATGAGTTTACCAAGGAAATGAAAAACTCTGTATACAGTCTGTCCAATGTAACGATTTTTAAGTAAATAACCTTATTTTAGTACACAAACTCCTCTTTCACCTGTGGTTTGTTTTTTTGACTCATGGAAGCGAAGAAAATTCATTAATAATAGATTAAGATGCGTTATGATGTAGGATTATTATAAAAGATGTAAAGGGACCCTCTTTATTTTTTCTCAAAGCAATTTCGTGATTGAAAATCTGAATTTGTGAAGAAACTGAAAATAACCAGATGGTCTAACTTTGATTAACAATTTCCCAAAATACACATTATTTAAGTAGTTTTGTAAAGCAAAACCTAGCTTTGTTTGGATTTCTCAAAAGATGCCAGTAAGAGAAACATTTACTGGGAAGTTGAGATATGAGTTAAATATGATTTTAAAATGTCAATTAGTGAAGACTGATAGAAAATCAAAAGCTGTAATTGCCTCAATCAAAATAGTGTTTTTTTTGTGTGTTTACTTTAAAAATGATAATTTCTTTATCTGGAGTGAAAAAGTTCCAAAGACGAGAGACGTCTGTACGGAGTTCTTTCTGTCACATCTGAAACAACGTTAAAACAATGTTGACTTAAGTTCCCGACATGAAAACCTTGAAGTCTTACATTATATACAAATAGGTGTTCATACTTTTACTAACCATCTCCCCATACATTATTTTTACCCATCTTATAACTCAATACTTATAACTCATATTTACTTCCATAGGTGGAAGTAAATATTTTGATTCAAATTGATAATTCTGCTTTTTGGTCTGTGAGGAATGTGCAACGTTTCGTTTTAACTTTTGTTCTGCAGGTTTTGTCCAGACAGTTTGAACAGGAAACGGCTCCACCTGCTGGACAGATGCTGCTACTGCAACGGACACAAACAAGAACCAGGTGTGGAAGTGTGACGAGACCGTTTAGAGGTTGTACTTTTAGGGAAGAGCAAAATCAATAAAACAAAACAGCAGAATAAGCTGTTTGGCATTGTTACAACAGAGAAATATTCTACCAAACACTAATTTCCTAACTTTTTTGTTCGATATAGTACATTTATTTAATATCTGCACAGACGTGATCAGATCAGACCTGTCAGTAATGACCGTCTTTACCTGATAACTCCATGAAGCTAAAACTGTCTCCCTGTCACTCTTCAATGTGTATAATGCTATGGTCTAATACAGCATGTTGGTTTGTGCCGTTTGAAAGTGAAGAGCTCAGTTACATCGAACATTTAAAATCTTTGTGAATCTCCTCTGCTTGTTCTGGCACACCGACTACATTTCAGACCCGTTTCCTGCTTCATTGCAATGAAATTTCTCGAAGCTTAAATTAAATTCCACGCAAAGACTAGCATTGGGTTTTACACAAATAAAACACAAGTGCCTAAATCTATTCAATTAGAGTTCAGCGAGGTCCAGTTAGAGAGAATCTCCTTACCTGAAGGTCTGGAACACCAAATAATGTCTATGATTGAGTCCCATGTATATTGAAGTAGTCAACATCCGACTGTCAAATCAAATGAAGTTCAATTGAATATCTAAACAGTATTTGTCAACTTCAAATTGAACTGGATTAATTATAAAGTATAGATACTAATAAATGTTATTTCAAGTAAAATGTAAGCTGAATTAAAAAATAAAATACTTATCAGTAAGCTTTTAAAAAATGTGACTTAAAATAAAGTAATTAATTTTAGAAAAAAAATGCAGCTTAATTGTCTTTGCCCTGCAGCTTTAAATTCAGTTCACTCAGGTGTGTGGACTTTATCTGGTTATTGAAACACTTGTTTCAGCTCTTTTCCTATGTTATCATTGTTGGACAGTGAACTCATGTTAGGATTCTGGTCGTTTATTTTTTTTGTACCTTCATTTTGGATTTGAGTGGGTACGTTTGCTTAATTTTATACTACAACAAATAATTTTCTGATTAGTTTTTTCCCTATAAACATCAGGAATGAATGAGGAATATCAGTTTAATTCCCTTAACCCCAAGTGTCTTTAAATGCTGTAATCACCCCATCAGGGCTCAAACTAAACGTGCACTAATTGTATCTTTTTTTCTCTACAACTTATTAGTTTTATGGCGCAAATAAGAATTCTCTGAAGTTTGACTCTCAGGAGGTGAGCGGAGTCGTCCACTAAATCCAGTATTAGTATTTTCAAACCATAGTCCTCCATCTATAATCTCTTTCCAGCTCAAACCAGAGTTGATATTTTTTTTCTGGACATTTGTTATTTTTGCTCTAATCAAAAGACTTGACGTCAAACAAAACAGTTGCAGAATTTTTGGAAATTGATAAATCAGCTTTAGGTACCAGGTTAGAAATGTGTAGTCATAATATTTTAAAGCCATTTGATTTACAGCTTTTTTGTAAAGACGATAGTCAGGATGGAGAAAGCTTTAACAGCTTCAGAGAAGACAGTCTGAGTTGTGTCAAAACATTTGCGTCTTTATTTTATGGTCAACACCAGTCAGTGAGTCTACTTGTCCTCGGGCTTGTTGAAGCAGTAGGTGAGGCAACACTTTCCGCAGTAGTGACGGTCGAAGTGGCTCGCCATGAAAACACCGGCGCCGCACTCGTCAGCGGGACACTCGCGCCTCAGCCGGTGGATTTTACCGTTCTCGTCAACCTGGAGAAGAAAGGATAAACTTAGTGAAACGTTTCTTTTTTTTCAATGACCAGACTTCAAATCACTTGATCACGAGCAGACAGTAAACCGATGACGTAGTTCAACCTGAATGACATTACACACTAGTTAAATAACGTCACATTTTGTACCTTGTAGTACTTGAGCACCGCGAGCTTGACCTTCTTCCTCTTGTGCTTGTTCTTCTTGGGGGTGGTGTAAGACTTCTTCTTCCTCTTCTTAGCACCACCACGCAGCCTCAACACCAAGTGAAGAGTGGACTCCTGAAGACAAGACAAGTTAGCTTGTTGGTCTTTTAAAAACAGATATTTTTAATGATAAAACCATCTATTTTAGGTGCGATCAGGACTTTTCCCCCTCACCTTCTGGATGTTGTAGTCGGACAGCGTGCGTCCGTCCTCCAGCTGCTTTCCAGCGAAGATCAACCTCTGCTGATCAGGAGGGATTCCTGCCGACAAGAAAACAGATCAACACACGATGCAGTCTGACAGATGTGTATTTAAATGTTAAAACTACTGCAGCGCCAGAAAAATGACATTTACATCCAATTACTTAAAACATCTGTCTGAGCTTAACACCTCATCAAATTTTAACCACTCAATGCATCATTTCTTTATACCGTTTCAGGTTAAAACTGATCGACCAATGGAGACATTTAAAGGTAAACCAGGTGTTCTTCTCATATTTCAGAAATGTATTAAGGCGAATTTGAAGTTTATTCTTACTCTAGATGATCTATTATCAGGCTGTATATAACAGCTGATCAGGTAGTTGACTAGGACTATGTTTAAATGGTGAACAGAGCTATTTTTAACATCAAACACATCTGTAAACAATGGTCATAGTCATTAACGAGTCAGCCAATTAGTTATTTTGAAAGGAGGTTATTGCCCAAAACCTAAAGATTTAATTATAACAGTGGTGTAAGAAATACTTTAGTAAAAGTATGCAAGTCATCAGGAAAATGTGTTAAGTATTAGGTGTACATAAATGTCCTCTGTGGTAGTACTAGTGCCACACATGTGAAGTTAAGTTACACTTTAGTAACATTCCTCCACTGGTTTCCTGCCTACAATAACTCAGCAGTGAGTTATTTGCCATCAAAGCAATAACGATACATATAACAAAAACAAACAGTTAAAGTAACTCACCCTCTTTGTCTTGGATCTTGGCCTTGACATTTTCAATAGTATCTGAAGGTTCAACCTGTGAACAAGTAAAGAGAAGACATGTCAGCCATGACACCTTCTTCCGGTCCATAATGACATCACATTTGGGGTAAGAAGACCCAAAACTTTTTTTTCCCCCATCAATATATCATATTGAAAAGTGGAAACATGGTTATTTTAAGTCTGCTTCAGCCACACGTGTTTACGGTGTTCCGTTAGCTTAGCCACTTAGCTTTAAATATAAGCTACGACAGAACATAGCATCCACCCCTAGCGGTGTTTAATTACGTTTAAGCACCTTAGCAGCTAATCCAAGTAATAATGGGGTTAATTATAAGTACGTATTCGCGTATTTGACAATTAAAGTCAATAGAACTCGAGGTAACTGCAGCCATTGAACGCTACATCCCTCCACCACAGCCCGGCTCACTCACCTCGAGGGTTATGGTCTTCCCCGTGAGGGTTTTGACGAAAATCTGCATCCTGGCGTTCAACCCACCTACACGGGAAAACACACAAGACGTATGAGCTGTTGCTACTACAAAAAAATGCTCGTTGAAATCGTTATTTTTTGGTAATAATTCGGTTTTAAACACAGAGCACGATCTTACCACAGGCTCACTCCTAATGGCGGATCATGAGAAGAGGGCTTTCGAAAGCCAGCGACGGGGTTTTCTGCCCGCGTTTGCACGGGGTGAGTACGCCGTCAACAGTGCCTGATCGAAATGATCAACAATTTGTCGGTATTTCTTTTTTTGTGACCTTTTGTCAAACGTATCAATAATAACGTTGGTCTAAACATGTATATCATATTAATCTAATTAAAAAGGAAACCGAAATAAAAAAAACATAATTTCCCAGGTACACTTACACTGTAACCATAGCAACGCGGTCGAAGAGCGAGTCAAAGTCGGGTAACCGTTGTGGTTGATTTACGTCTTTTTGTCAACTTTATCGTTATTTAAGTTGGTATCAGTCTAAATGTATGTTGGGGCATATTTAATTTAATATTACCAGGTAAATATAAAATATATTTTCAAAATAGTTGTCTAAAAAAATAACAAATGTCTGAGCCACGAAACTCCAGCAGTTTATCTTCAAGAACAGAAGAAAGATGTTCAACAGCGGACATCTTGGTTTCTGAGAGCGATGAGAGGTTTCTCAGATCTCTGGATGAGTTTATCGAACATGAGAAACGGTACCTACGGTGTCCAGAAGAGGACAACCTCCGGTACATGGTCTACCGCCACGTGTTTAATAAGGTATTTAACGTCACCGAAACTTAGTGGTGGAATGTAACGTTAAGTAGATTTACTCAAATAACGTTACTGTTACTTCTTGAGTACATACAGATAGATAGATAGATAGATAGATAGATAGATAGATAGATAGATAGATAGATAGATAGACAGACAATCAATTATTATTATAAAATAATATAGTTTACATTATTCTGGAATCAGCCTGCATAATCCCTACTTTTACTTTTGATCACTTAAATGTATTAAAGTATATTATGCTAATACTAATAAGTAATTGAACTTGTAAGGGGGTATTTTTACACGTTAGTATTGTTACTTTTACTCTATTAAAAATATCTAAATACTTCTTCCACCACTGATAAATACTTATAATCCAATTTGATATGATTCTGAAATGGACCACTGTGCATACTATATACTTTTAGTACTTCAAGTATATTTTGATGCTACTACTTTTTTTACTTTTACTTAAATAAGGTGATGACTGCAGTACCTTTACTTGTAACTTGTGGGTATTTTCCACACACTGATGTTATTGCTGACACTAGATGACTGTGTTTGTATCTCGGACTGTGACTCTCTCTCTTGTTATTTTTCCTCCTCGTCTTGTCTACAGGTGATTGGACGAGCGACGGCCTATAAGAGACTTCTGCTGACCATAAAGGGGGAGTATGATGACGTGATCGGGGAGCTGCAGAGGAGGGAGGCCGAGGCCAGGACGGCTCAGAGAACTCTGGCGGCCGTAACGTCGCACCCAAAATCACTGATGACCTGCCAGAGACGAGCCGCCCAGCTGAGGGAGAGGTGTGTGCTATTGTGCTATGTTTGTGAGGACATTCTACCTTGAGAAGGATGTGTGAGGGTTCAAACTTCAATTAAAGGCCCCGAAACCCTATTTTAGCAAATCACTACAAGAGATGAGGTCCTACATGAACACATAATTAAACCATTTTGGTTATTTAAACTGTCTGTCATTGTAATTCCCAGTGGTTGAGGATCAACTAATTGATTCATGGATTAATACCTACTTGTATAAGATGTTGGGAAGTTTAATTTACAGGACAAATTAATAAAGTGAGATGCAAAGAAAATGCTCAATTAAAGTACCGACTTCTCGTATTATTGTACAAATACAAATTTCAGATACAAATACATCTGTTCGATATATAATTAAATGTATTTTATGCAGAAAGTTTTTTTTGAGATACATTAAGTTTTATACGAAATAGACCTGGCTGACCTAAAAACCAAAAGCGTCATATTTAAAACAATTACAATGAACCTTTTGTGTGAGTTCCTGATATGATGGCGATGTTTGAAAGTTCGTCTGAGGGATCGTTGTGAGGTTTCCGTCCATCTGCTGACTGCACTCCTCTCTTTGACTCTCTCTAGAATCTGTGTAGTTCAGAAGGAAACAGCAGAACTTCAAGAGGAGATGAAGAGACAGAAATCCTCTCAAGAGCAGAGCGCATGGATCCCTGGTACCACTGATACTAACACTCAGGCCTGATCACCTAGAATAAAGTGTATTAAGTGTTATATAGTGTCCGTGTTCACTTGTCATTCAGTCGTGTCAGCTCGGGCCTAATCGAGCGACCACAAAGAGACGGAATATGACAACAAAGAGGCTCGTACACAACTACAAAGATAAACAAACAGACACAAAATGACCACGAAGAGATTATTATCGATTTATTGGTACGAGCCACAACTTCTGCTAATGGAAAACCCCAAAAAAAGAATCGGTCGTGTTGATTAAGAGCCGTGTCCTACCTATGCATCGGAAATATGGCACAAGATTACTACAAATAGACACAAAATGATGACTAAGAGACGCAGAACTACTACGAAAAGACCCAAAACCAGAGAAGAGACGCTTTGAAAGAAGTGTTTTGCGTCTATGATCAGAAAACATTCACGTTAAGCATCTTATTCTCTCGTTTTTCAGCCCTCCGTCCAAACTAAAACCCCCCCCAAAACCGTGGTGGTGTTAAAAATGTGACTGCTTAAGACACAGTGTCAGTCTGGATGTCTTGTAGGAGAGGTTGTCTCACAATCATTTGTAAACACCGTATCATCTCCGGTAAAACATCCACGTTTCATCCTCACGTCCGTCTCGTCTCCCAGGTTTGACGGTCTCTGAATCGGAGGACCCGGAGGCTCTGGACGGACACCTGAAGCATCTGGAATCCCAGAGAGCTGCTCTACTGGACAGGAAGAGTCACTGCGTCTCTCTGGAGCTCAAAGCTGAGCTGGACGCCGAGCTGCAGGCCGCCAAGGACCACAGAGACCAGCTGAGCACCAAGAACGACCAACTGAAAGTCCTGTAAGAGCCCCGGGAAGCGGCTCATATTTAAATGGAGCCGAAGAGCGCGGAAAACAAACATTAGACATCAACCTACCACGTTTAACTACAGTCACACATTCATAACAACGGTCACACGCTGTCTGTCTGCAGATACAAGCGTCTCAGATTAGTGTCTGACAGTCTGTCCAGCTGGGAGGGCCAGAATCAGCCGGTTCCTCTGGAGGAACTCTTGGGTTCCGCGCTGGAGAACATCAGACAGACCAGAGGTGAGACACTGCTGCAAACAAACAAACAAACAACACTTTGGGATCCATCTTCATGGGTTGTTATGTGGGAGTAAGGCAGGAGTAGTCGATCGATGCAATCTGATGTTGATCCACCGACAGGCGAGAAGTTGACCCGACGACACGTGATCACAGCCCCTCATTTGCATAATAATAATAATACACACAGAAATAAATTGGGGGGAAATGCAAGAGGAAAAGATGAATGAATACATAAATACATGTATTTAAAAATAAATAGATTAAAAAGTTAAGAAATTGATATATGCACATATTTTAATATTATCTTTGTTAGTTTTTATGGCAGTATTTTTAATATATCAAATAATTTATTTTTTGATTTTAGCTTCTAGCATTAAAATAGTTAAAAAGTTCACTACATATTGTTTCTAGGTATCATTTCATAAAGTTCAAACTCCCAGTTTAATTTTATGTCTTAAAACAATCACATTCAGACAAAAGTTATTTTCATAATTATCAAAACCTGCCTTCATGTTTCAGCATGTATCAATCTAAATGTTATCGTCAGAGGTATTTAATGTGTCACCTCTTAGCACTCAGGCCTAAATTTAAAAAAAACCCATTAAGTTTATTTCATATTCAAACACCGTTAATCGTCCCATTCACCCTGCAGTGACAGAGGATGAAGGCCGCAGCATCGACGGCGATCTGTTCGAGCACGAAGAGCCGACCGGAGTGGACGAGTCTAAGCTGCTGGCGGGTTACCTGAACAGGTGCTGCGCTCCACAAACAAGTCTTGGTCAGTTTATCTGAACTCTGCGGACTCTCTGAATCACCTTTTCTCTCTTCAACAGGTTCATTGAGCTCTTTGACTCGGCTCGGTACGAGGAGGCTGCTCTCCTCGCTGCTAGATCTCCTCGAGGAGTCCTGAGGAACCTCGACACCATGCAGATGTTTAAAGGTGGGAAGCAGAGTTTGTTTCTGTCTATTGGTTCTGGTTTGTTATTGAAACATGTCTTCCCTGTACGCCTGTCTCTCTCCCAGGTGTGAGGGGCCCCCCGGGCTCTCTCCCCCCTCTCTTCCTCTTCCTCCAGGCCTTACTGGTGAGCGTCCCGGCCGGTGAGGAGCTCTCAGCAGCTCTCTCCCTGCAGCTCGTCAGCTGCTCCCTGCAGCAGGGCGCCACGCGGCTCATCACCCACGCTGTCAACAACAACAAGTAAACACAACAAGTGCTTTTTGTTTTTTATGATCAACTGCCGCTGCTGCTCGGCTCTTAACAGTCTTTATCCTCCTTTTATCCAGACTGACCTTCTCTGAGGATGTGGGCGACATCCTGACTGAGCATGCTCAGAAGAAGCCCGGCGTGGCTGACTTGTGTCTGGCGTTGGCCACCACCGTCTACGAGGCCTGCAGGCTGGACAGGAAGACCGCCCTGAGCCTCTGCAGGAGAGGCTTCGTCCACAGCGCCGCCGAGTTCATGAACCACTGCCAGGACCTCACAGCTGGTCTGTCTGTCTCTGTGTGTGTGTGTGTGTGTGTGTGTGTGTGTGTGTGTGTGTGTGTGTGTGTGTGTGTGTGTGTGTGTGTGTGTGTATTTGTTTTAGCCCTTTCACCATCGTGGTGACGACATTCCTGCATTTTGAGGACATTTTGTCCAGTCGTCACTATTTTAAAGGACTGTTTGGTTGGTAAATCGAAGTTTGAATCATCTAATTATTTTTCCTTTGGGTCCCAAAACGATTTCATATGCGAATAATACATTTGCTGTCTGAATGATACTGTTTTTATCTCCATTAAAATAGTTGTTATCGAACGAAAGAAGGAAAACATCAACAGCTGATTTAGAAATTGTCATCGTCAAACAGGGTCCTCACAAATATAGACAGACAAATGTGTGTTTTCTTTCATAACTCATACAATCTCTCTCTCTCTCTCTCTCTCTCTCTCTCTCTCTCTCTCTCTCTCTCTCTCTCTCTCTCTCTCAGAGGACTGTATGTGGGTTCTGTATCGCTCGCCCAGCCTCTCACTCCTCCAGCTGTTGACGGCTCCTCGGCAGGGCCGGGCGGCCATCTTGTCTTTGGGCGTGGCCTGTTCCACTCTGCTGGCTGACCCTCAGCAGCAGCAGCTCGCTCTGCAGCTCCTGGACAGCGTTGTCAGCAAAGGACGAGGTAAACACAGACTGTCAGCAGGCGCAGAGCCAGCAGTGACACAAACGCAGTTCTTATGCAGTTCTTCCTCAGCGTGCAACAAATGCTGCTGCAGTGCAATTTTGGTGCTGATTTTGGCATGAAATGATTTAGATATTTTCACTTCGGAGCCAGATTTTAGTCAGGGATCTACACACAACCTTGCTTTTATTTATAAAGCTGCACATACGCCTGATTTCCACTCCCACAGGGAGCCATGAATGGAAGTAGAAACACAGTCAAACAACCGTTTGCATGTCGACACTTGCGCCTTGTTCACCGCTCATTAGACCTGAACAACAGAGAAGACTTTGGCGAGGTTCCCCAACAGAACAGCTGTCATGACTTTGCACGGTTGTGGGTATTTATAGCGCCTTACCCACCGGTGCTAACAGCTTGTAAGAGCCCAATATAAATGTGCCACAGCCCACTTACATGTTCTGTGCTTTAACAAATGTCCTCTTGCAACGATTATTAATTATCATGTTGTTTTCACACATGATGCATCAGAACATTCATTCAGTCATTTAGCTAGATTTCAGCTTGAATCATCGGTATACAGGGAAGTCCGACTTTAAGCACATTTTGAAATGTAGTGATGGAGATGTCGGTTTTGTAGTTCAGGAAAGATGGATCCTCAATCTGATCATTCATGAAAAAAACAAAAAAAAGAAGCAAACCAAACTGTCTCTGGAGCTGAAGTGAGCTGTGTCTCGGTCTCGCGGTGTGTCTCGGTCCTCTCAGGGGCTTCGGAGGAGGCGATCCTGCAGGACAGCGGCTCTTCAGTGGACGTTTGGTCTGTCGTGGCGTCTCTGTGCTCTGAGCTGAACCGGGCTGACCTGAGCCGGGCGGTGCTGTCCATTCTGCTGGACCAGAGCGGGACCAGAATCATGACCCCGGACCTGGAGGGAGCCCGGCTCATGGAGCACGTCTTGCTGTGAGAACTGAACCGGAAAGGTAGAATAATCACAGGAAGCAAAATCGCAAAATTGTATTATCTGAATCTCTTACACTCAAATATCAAATCCAACGACCTTTCAATGAATTTGAATGTTTATGTGGTGAAATTTAAAGACTTTTTAAAATCATTGTGTGTTTGTGTTGAAGCCAGACTAGTCTCGCATAGCCAGAACTATTTCCTCAGCGCTAAAGAAAGGTCCACACATTATCATTCTGGTGTAGGGGGAAAATAATGCTGTGGCTGGTCTGTGATCAGGACAATCACAATGGCCATTGTGATTGTCCTGATCACAGACACGTGATCCTTCAGTTGTCTAGGAGACCTTTGACCTTTGCTTTGTCTCAGTGAGATGACTCAGGAAAAAATCTGAAGTAGTGGCGGCTGACAGCCTGCAGGTGGCGAACAAAATCACAAACTGAGAATAAAGTGTTCCCTCGAACGCTCATATACAGAGGAGGAGCAACTGATGATCATAGTTTATTTACAGAGCACCTTTAAAGCAAAGAAGCACAACATTGATAACATGACGGTGTTTCCTAATGTTACCTTCTTGTAGATCCTAATTTATCTCATAAGTTCAGGAAACTTCAGGATCATGTTTCTACTTTTTCCAGAGTTTGATGAAAGAAACCTTCTATGAATGAAATACTACGAAAGAGTAAAAGCTAGTAGTACAAGTGACCTGGAAGCAGAGGTGGAAGAAGTACTCAATTCCACAACAATACAGTTATTTTTAAAGTATAGTTTAAGTTGTATGTCCTCTGCAGTGATTGCATGTAATTAAGCACATCTACTAAACTACTGTACTTAAGTACAAATTCCACATACTTGTACTTTACTCGAGTATTTCCATGTTCTGCTATTTTCTACTTGTACTCTGCTACATCTCAGAGGTAAATATTGTACTTTTTCCTCCACTACATTTGTCTGACAGCTTCAGTTATTTCTAACATATAAAACATATGATATGCTTCTAAGATATGATGCAATATTCCTACATTTATTGATGAGAAAATCTGAATTATATAATATTTAATAATTACATTTGAAAGGAGCAGGAAATCTGGACAGTAAGTACTTTTACTGTTGATACTTGAAGTACATTTAGCTGATAATACTTCTGTGATAATACTTCAATTACATTTTTAATGGAAGACGGTGAAGGCTCCATATGTTTATTTGTGGCTTAGAGTCTTTCTGTAATAACTGCTAATACATTTTGCCACCTGACTACTCCCCCTGTCTTTTCTTCATTTATTTCTATTTGTATTGAATGGAACATCATTCAGAAATAGTATTAGCTCAGAGCTTGAAACACAAACAAATACTTCAGGTATATAAAAGACACTAAAAACACTTTTATGACTTCTCAAACCAAACCTACGCCCTCGCCTCTGGTTGACAGCATGTTTTTTATTAAAGGTGTTTACAGCAGCAGTCAGTCACACAGTGTGGCTTTAAATCACAGACTGTTTGCAGAGTGTTTAACGAGGCCGATAACGAGCAGGTAGACGGAGGGTCTCCTCACCAAACACACATCAGAGATGTCCTGTATATCTGTGAGCAGTGAGGAAGTGTTCAGATCTAAAAATACTTACACAACAATTTGAAAATAGTCTGTTACAAGTAAAAGTCCTGTATTTAAAATCCCTTGTTGACTAAATTAACACGTAAATCCTGGAGGATTGTCATAACAAACAAAGATTTAAGCCTTCATCTAACTAACATAGCCCCAGTTTAACTGTAACGTGAACCAACATGTCCTCACAAGAATAGCAGCAGGCCACAAGTCCTCACAAGTCCAACTAACCTGACAACACACACACTCAGCAGGTCAAACAGAAGAGGCTTTGTGTCGTCTGTAGGCCTCAATCTGTGAATGAAGCTACACACACACACACACACACTGAGAAAACACACTCCCACTAGTCTATAAACTGAGGCTGACTGTTTACCCAGCATCCTCTCTGTCCAGCTCTTCATGTGCTCTCTCTCTCTCTCTCTCTCTCTCTCTCTCTCTCCGCTCGCCTGTGAAATTCAGGAAATGAAGCTTGTGTTTAGCTGTAAACACAGAGGAGCTCACAACAGATAAAGCAGCCGTAGTCTGGAGGGGATGCAGAGTTTATCTCTGATCAGAGGCGGGGGGGAAGACCGGCAGGCCGATCAGCAGTCACCTCTCCAAACCGGTAATCAACCCTCGCTATGCTGGCCTGCATCCTCCTGAACCAACTCATTCAACTTTCTATTGAGCTTTCACTGAACAACAACCCCAAATCATTCCCTATGACCCCCCCCCCCCTTCCAAAATACAGAATACGATCCTTTGCAACCCTAGTGGTCGTCCATGTCGGCACCAATAACACGAGGATGAAGCGGTTGGAGGTCTTAAAAGAAAGCCAGAGTTTGCTTGAAAGATAAATTGGCGGATTACTTCAGTGACCTGCTGGTTGGATTGATATCATAGTAATTATTTTGTTTTTTTTATCCAGGATTATGGACATTAGCGACTGTTGGCAGGCGATCAGAGAGCCTGCTAGGTTTATAGAAGGTGACTTTCTGTTTCCAGCTGTTTGTCTTAAAATGGCTTCCATCGTGCTAACAGACCGAGCTGAAGCTAACCCAACAGGTAAACAGCCATCATCCTCACCAGGTAAAGATCCGTGTGGAAGAGATGGAAAAACAAATAAACAGCATTTTGTTTGTGTATGACGGTCAAAGTACATTAACTCAAGTACTGTACTTGAGTGCAATTTTGAGGTAATTCTACTGGTAATTGAGTACCGTATTTTTCTGACTATAAGGCGCACCGGATTATAAGGCGCACTGTGAATTAACGTGTCTATGTTCACACATAAACCGCACCGGATTATAAGGCGCATTAAGCAAAACAACACAGTCCGGTAAATCAAACTTTATTCAACTCAGTTGTAACAACAAATACCATTACAGAAAAATACACTCACTTATCGATTCATTCCTCTTCCACAAATCCATCGAATTCTTCATCTTCAGTGTCTGAGTGAAACAGCTGTGCGATTTCGGCATCAAGAATGCCCGAATCCCTCTCGTCATTTTCCGAGTCAGTCTTGTTGCCGTTATCGGCCGTTATCGGCTGTTCAGTGATGATTCCAGCTTTCGTGAAAGCTCGGACGACGGTTGCGACCGATGGTTACTTGTTGTGCTTATTGATCGATTTTGACTTTTAGTTTAGACATTACATTCCTGTTACGGGGCCGATCAGGTAGTGACACAGCGTACCGTAATGCTCCGAATATCCATTGAGCGGAGCGGCTTCGTTGCTTACCAAAGTCGTACTTACACATTTCGACAGATTTTTGAGCGCATTGTACCACATAAAATCGATCAATAAGCACAACAAGTAACCATACATAAGGCGCGCTGGATTATAAGGCGCACTGTCAATTTTTGAGAAAATTTAAGGATTTTAAGTGCGCCTTATAGTCTGAAAAATACGGTAATTGATAAATTAAGTTTACTTTTATTTAGGTAGGACGTTGAATGCATGACTTTTATTTGCTACTTTTACTGAAGGAAATGATCTCAATACTTCTTCCACCACTGATTTACTTGTATTTTACTACAAAATGTAATTAAAATGTTATTTATAACAACATCTTTGGATGTTTTGGATGCTCACTATATAGAAAACATCATTAGACAAAGAACACAGCGGTTAGATTTATGTTTTAATGTTTGTATTTTCAAACGGTCTGCTTTAGGTTTTCAAAGAGGAGAAATATTTTCTCACAAATTTATATTTGAAGAGCAGAAGGAAGAGATGCAAAGATTCAGTGCTGACTCACAACCGCTTGGCTCCTTTTACAGCATATTGATCTCCTGCTGTGTGCGTGGCTGTGTGTGTGAGTGTGAGTGTGAGTGTGAGTGTGAGCGTGTGTGTGTGTGTGTGTGTGTGTGTGTGTGTGTGTGTGTGTGTGTGTGATGCTGGCCCAGCATGACACAGCTTCTTTGATTTTCAAACCACACCTTTTCTTTTCTCCCAATGTATTAAAGGATTCGTTCACAGACAGATAAACATTACACATTAATGCAGCAGAAACGTCATTTATGTTAGTAAAACACTGACAGGGAACGTTTTACTACACAATGAATACTTTTACTTTAAGTACATTTAGCTGATAACACTTAAATACTGTTGCTTGAGGTCTTGAATGCAGGACTTGTACTTGTAGTGAAGTATTTTTACAGTGGGGTATTAGTACTTTTACTGAGTACTTCTTCCACCACTGGGATTCACCAAACTCTCTTAACTATGCAAACTTCCTTAAGATGTCATCATTAGAATAATCAATGTGCCCCAAAAAATGCCATATCAATAAACCTGGACATTACCCTGACACATATATATGGATTCATTAATTCATTAACAATCATAACACACACACATCATCATCATCATCATCATCATCATCATCATCATCATCATCATCATCATGTTGCCTCACCACACCTCAGAAATATTTCCCATCAGCCAGCTCTGTAGAATATTTTCCACCAAACCAACAGCAACAACACCTTTAATCCATGGAAACATCAACTGGAACCAACACACACAACAGATGCCCATTCCTGATGTAATACTCCCAGTCAGGAGGTGTGTGTGCGTGTGTGTGTGTGTGTGTGTGTGTGTGTGTGTGTGTGTGTGTTATAAATACTCTGGCATCAGTAGAAAAAGTGAAAAATGCTGTGTAATCCCCCCTCATCTGTCCCCCAGTGAGTGGCGCTGAGGTGAGTGTGTGTATTCTGGTACTTTTTTGTGAGGACATTTGAGTGTCAGTCCTTGAAAGTGAGGACATTTTCCCCGTCCTCACCTCTTCTGTTTGCGTTTCAGAATTGGGTTTAGGTTGCCTCAGGTTTAGGAACCTGAGGAAAGTGTATTGTTCATTTAAAAACCTAAATATGGTTGGTATGTTACAGGCTGATTTTAAGGTATTTACTGTACGGCTGTAAAGAGTCCCGTGTTTCTCGTTCGTTACCTTTTGAAAGAAGAACACGAAAATCAATAAGCTATCTCACTCCTAACGAGGAGAGGAAGACATTTCTAATGCAATTCATCCTAAAACCAAAAAAAGCAGAGAGTACAGAAATAAAAAAAGAAGAATATCACAAAATAGAAACAATCATTTTAACCCTAAAATGACGTAATTATTAACATGTTTGTACCGTTTCTCCTCAAGGAGGCTCAGATGGAGGCAAAGCCTGAAGCTTGTTTGTTGAAAATGTGCCACAAGTAAATGTAATCATCATTCAGATGGAACGATTCAGATTTTAACAGCATGTCGTTGTGATTAACAGGATGTGGGAGGACAAACTGGCTGACCGTTTATTAAAGATAATAATGAACGGATGCTTTCCGATTATCTGTCTTCATATTGGGATACTTTCTGTTGTTGTTGTTGTTTCTCTTGCTGCAGTGGTGGAGGAAGTATTCAGATCCTTCACTGCAGTAAAAGTACGATTGCCACACTGTAAAAATACAGTAAAAGCCATACTATTATATATCATTAGATAATTATTAAGAGTTAAATGAAAGTACTTAATTACATTCCATCACTGGGTCTCTATAGAACACACACAACATACAAACAGCACATGTATAAATCTGCACGCTGCACAACGTTAACATGTATTTCTGTCACCCACACTCTGGTCTTGCAGGCGTCTGTTAACTTGAAACGCAGTGTAAACAGTCCAAACCTGTTGCTAGGCCACCGAGCAGCTGCCATCATCACCCAGCCTCCCTGCTAGACGACTAAAGATAACTCTGTGTGTCAGCGGAGCTGCAGCAACTGGGTCAACACACACACACACACACACACACACACACACACACACACACACCGCAATTCAACCATTTAGCTGTTCTCATTCAGTGTGTTTACTCAAGCCGCTGTTTTAAGGTGAACGTACTCGGTGGGCTGAAACACACGGGAGAAAAAGACGCGTTCACAACAGTAGCAGAGGCTCTCTGAGGAAGGAGCGACTGCAGAGATGACCTCAGCCGATCAGAGTGTTTGATAGAAGGTGTGAGCTCGGAACAATACAGAGGAGCTCGCATCATGCGCGGTGACTCACCGTTGTGCTGACAGTGACTATGCTGCAGGGTCCTCCAGTCAGCTGACTGCTGTTTCCAGCACAACACACACACTGCAAAACAAACCGTCTGCTGCAACGCGGAGGCAACATCGCTCCGGTGTTTACATCCTTCTAGGGTCACAAGTCAAGTAAAACAGCACCGGTGTTTTAGTCGGTTTCATTTCTTTTCAGTCCTCCACCTGCAGACACATCTATCGCATCACATCAGTGTGTATAACCAGCCTTTTTTCTATTGACCACTGTTGTCCACTTACAGCCATCTATACCTGATTCTATGCCTGATATCTGCCACAAGTGTTATTGCTCCTCTGGATTCGTTTGCTTGCTTCTCATGCTGTTAATCAGAATCTTAATCTAAGATTAATTTAACTTAAGTCCTTTTTTCTTTCTTTGACCCTTTCTGCCTCTGGTGGTTGGTTCAGTCCTATTGCCTCGTGTCCACTCCTGTGACACCCTCAGCAAATGACTTGTACGAGCTCTTTTTTAATCTTCCGACCACTCGAAGCGCTTTAACACTTCATGTCATCGTTCACCGCCGGAACAGCCTCCGGGAATTTGGGGTTAAGTGTTTTACGCAAGGACATGGCGGCAAACTAACGAAGCCGGGGATAGAACCGCCGATCCTACATATTTACACCTCCAGCAGTTACAGAGCGACTCGACCGTTCTTTAGGAGTCTTTGTGTTTGTGACCAGCTGACACCTGTACGTCCGTTTTTGGTCTCCAGAGAGAAATATCGGACTCTTTGCTAAATGTTGACCAGCTGGCGTCAGACTGTGTCTGTCCGCTGTGTCTTTTTACAGCTTTTTATCTGAACGTGACGCTGTGAGCGCTTCAGACCTGGTTTAACATGCTCCCAGTTTCTTAATCACGCCCTGCGACATGAATACCATGCTGACATCGATGATAGAGACATGGGAAGCCCCCCCCCCCCCCCCCACTCCCAAAATATAGAGAGAAAAATCTGTCAGCAGCTTAGCTTTCATTTCCTTGTGTCTTTAAATACAATTTAGGACTCAACTGAAACTAAAACTCAATATTTCTAAGCTTTCAGATTCTGTCATTTATATTTCTCTTTATGAGAGCGACTCGACTCATAAAATCCCCGTCCTGCATCACTTTTAAATACCATGTTTCTTTATGGTTGAGTCGGTTAAACCTGTGACTCTCCAAACGGTTTCCTCTTTATGACTCAAACCTAAACATCTACACTTTGAAGTTCTTTGTTTCCAAACCATTTATTCCTGCAGAGACGTACAGGAGGCTAATTAGCTTACCGAACGTGACACTTGAAGACAGTTTCACTCGATTGCAAAATGCTAAACACGGTTAACGTCTTAAGAAAGACCTCGTCAGCAGATGGACCTTCTATCTGCTGATGAAGGCCACAAAAGGTGACTGAAAGCTCCACAACATTTCCCAGTAAGTGACAAATTCCCAATAGATAAACCAGAAGATCCGTTGAAATCCAAAACCCAATGAGAGTGACTCCACACTTTTCTTCTTGCCAACCCAGAAACGTGTTCGTTCGTCTCTCAATACTT
Organism: Cebidichthys violaceus; assembly: GCF_023349555.1. NCBI lineage: Eukaryota > Metazoa > Chordata > Actinopteri > Perciformes > Stichaeidae > Cebidichthys > Cebidichthys violaceus. The sequence goes on from NW_027176750.1 coordinate 562,832, forward strand.
CCCATTGGTGTGAGGGATTGAGTCAGAATAGACTACAGAGTGTGTGTGTGTGTGTGTGTGTGTGTGTGTGTGTGTGTGTGTGTGTGTGTGTGTGTGTGTGTGTGTGTGTGTGTGTGTTCATGGTAATGAAGGAACATGTCACAAAAGTGCCACAGTGAGGCTCATTGATAGTGTCTGAACAACAATGGAGCTCTATGGCACAGAGGAAGAAGATGAATCAGGCTTTGATACACACTCAACACTTGTTAGTAGATGCATTCAGTGTTGGTTTGAGTCAGAAGAAGCATGTTGAATAGCACCAGAGTCTGAAGGAGTCATATATATATATATATATATATATATATATATATGCTCACAGACATACACGTCGTTCACATGTTATATATATAAACCCCGGCCTGTCATCAGTATGTGGTGTAACTCTATATCTCTCAAAGTGAAGCTGAGCATGTCCCCCCTGCTCCTCTACAGCTTCAAGCTTCCCCCACAAACAAACAAAAAAAAAAGACTCATTTTCTCCTTTAACGATCTTTAAAGAAACTTTATTGATCTCCGTTTGCAGCAAAGAGGAACAGGAAGCAGCAAATAATATTTAAAAAAAAATGCAGAGGGAGATAATTTGCAGAACAAAAAAGCATTTTAAAAATGAAGTGAGAGGCTGCTTCTAGTTTTTGTTTAGCCATTCTGGTGTCATGGCTGGGTCAGAGTCTTCACTTATTGCGTAACTACAAACTACAAAAACTAAATATTTTGTCCCCAGAGGAGGAAACCTAATGACATTTCACCCCATGGGTAACTAGATACTTTAAGTATATACTCTTCATAATACTTATGAGGGTATGAGTTTTACTTTTAATTGGAATATATTTAGATTATGGCATCGCTAAAGTAAAACTTCAGAATACTTCTCCCAGTACTGCTTGTCTTTGTGTGACATGTGTTTCCTGCACAGTAGCAGGAGGAGGGTGGAGAAAGAAAAGAGTACTATTTTTAGGTACTTGTACTTTACTTGAGTCCTTCCATTTTACGATACTTTATACTTCCACTCTAGTACATCTCAGAGGAAAGTATTGTACTGCATTATCAACATTAACTGTCATGTTTTTATTTGATTAGTAGCTGATGCTAATACTTCAGTACTTTTATTTGTAACAGAGTATTTTTACATCGTGGTATTGCTTCTTTTACTCGCCCCATTATACTTAAATGCAGTTAAAAGGTAATAATCAAATAAATGTCAGAACTATAAGTCAGAGCCATTCTGAGTAACATATGTTGGTCATTGTTGGTTATACTTTTGAAGTATGACTGTACTTTTACTCAAATTCTTTTTTACATTGTGGTATTGCTAAAAAACAACAACTTCTGAGTACTTCTTCCGGGCTACTGTACACGTGTTGGCTGTACAGGAGCCAGAGGAGTAAAAAGAAGAAGAAAAAAAAGTAAGTTAAAGTTATGTAATAAGTTATGTCAGAGAACAGACTGAACTTTCTGCTCCTAAATTTTTAGGTGTCCCGTTACACCTCCACTCTGCTGGGCGTGGTCCGCCTCGCCTCAGAACGTGCTCTGATTGGCCACAGGTCACGTCACTCAGGGGTTGACCCGCAGGTAATTGGTCAGCAGAGTTCCTCTTCCATTCCTTCTCAACTTCAGCGTTCATCTGGGAACTCGGGTCCGACTCGTCTGTCGTGTGGCGCATTTGTCCATCTCTGTCCGGTGTCACGAGCAGACGTACCGGAGAGAGTCACCGGTGAGGTTTCAGTGGAAGTTTAGTAACACGAGGAAACCGAGCCCGAATAAAACTAACCGATTGGAAACTTTTTTTTTCCCACCTCAGAAGACAGTTCGGGGGAAAAAACATAAAAGAAAAATGGCAGACAACGAACACGTTTCTTCCACCACTACTCTGTACGGTGGAGAGGTGCACCACTACCAGGCCGAGCCGGACCAGCCCAAACAGGACCTCTTCAGCATGGATGATATTGTGGACTTGGTCGGCGGGGCTCAGGACGCCTTGGACCGCCACTTAGCAGAAGATAGTGCGCCACACGAGTTCACAGAAGAAGAAGAGGAAGAAGAGTTATTAACGTTACCGGACCCTGTGCGCGTAACGGAGCCGGAACCGGTGCCAGAGGAGGAGACTGCCTTCCCGGACTCTACCAGCTTCTCTTCCTTCGTTCCCGATGACATCCCGTCTTTAATTGCCGAGGAGCCAGAAGAAGTTGTCGCCCCGAAAGTCGAACCCGAGTCCTCCCAGATCGAGCCGGAGCCACAGGAGCCACAGGCGGTCCCTGAGCCAGAACCTTCTCCGGAGATCGACGTCCTCCCAGCGGCTGAACCCAGGAAAGCAGCTCCAGCCTCCGCAGAAGAAGCAGCAGAGCAACCTGCGGTGACAGAGAAACCACCAGCTCCAGCATCTTGTGAGTGTCTAAACTGAAACAACTCTATACCGGAGCGATTTAAAGCAATTTAAATGGATACATAAGTATTTTTATTAACGGTATATTATGAGTGAAGTGTAGTTAAACCTGTATTTTATATCTTTTAACAGTTCTGTAGGCTAACGTTAGCATTGTTAGCTCGTTCCAGACGCCCAAATGGAGATAAATAAGTGGGGTGTGGCGCCACATTTTATCCCTTTTAACCAACTTTATTCACAGTTAAAGTTGACTAAATCATATTGAAATGTTTGCCCAGATTTGTTAACGTTTATGTTCCGTTAAAAGTGAGGTTAGCCGGTTAGCGGTGCTACCTTTAAGCAGATTCATCATGCAGCTATAACCTGCTGTCAGACAGTGAAGCTGTCCTTTTACAACGGGGGACAAACACACTTTTAACCAGCTGTGTGTACATCTTTATATACTTTACAACATGGCTTTGTAAAGGAAGCCATGTTTAGTCTTGTTGCACAGACATTACCTATTATATATTTACCCGTTGACTAAGCTAACAGGTTAGCTCAGGTTGTGTTGTAGAGATGCGGCCCACCTGTTTCCACACATGAAGCATAATGTGCACTTATTGCACCATTTTTAAGCCTTCAACGATGTGTTGACAACTCGCTCTTTTTTAAACTAACATCAATCGTGTTATATTGAACATTTCACAGGAATATATTTGATTTTTTCCACCGTTATACTTGTCATTATTGTGCCGGACTGAGCAGCATCTGTTCTGTGACTCTGCCCGTTGCGTGTCCGCTGTTGCTAACTGTAACTCCATTATCGGACACGTGGATTTTATCGGTTTATGTTCACACAAATAACCAAATAACGGTGCTGAGAGGGAATCGCATACCCGGGTATCTCTTCCCTGTAATACAAAGCTAAAAGAACCACCGATGGGTGTCAGGTTCCTCTTGTCCGGTGTCAGGTGGACTTTAAGTAGGCTAAACGCCAGAACATGTATAGTTCGTACAGCTAAAAAACGGGAGATTTTAATAAAACAAATAGCTACGATACAAACGTAAGATGGACTTTTTGTATATCATGGCGGATGAATGAAGTAGGAAATAAAAAAATAAAAAAATGCGGCCACGTTGAGGAGGGGGGGAGGACCTGTCCGATAATGGAAGCACGGGGCCGTTAGCTCGAGCACGGTGTACCGAAGCTTGTAACCCAGAGATTAGTCACAACAAAGGAATCCGCTCTGCGTCCACTCCCTGTCGGGCTCTTTTCCTTTTCCATACTACTTCCAGACTAAAGCCCAAAGGCCTTCAATCTGTGCTATGCGTGTGTCGCTCTGTCGTTGGCATATTATCAGCCATTCAACCATCTCCTCCCAAACCAACACCCTAAATCCGGAAAAACAATTCAGCCCGTGAGGCCTTCTTGTGTCTCCTTCTGTGCTGCTACCACAGGTCTGAATGATCTTCAAGTGGCGTTTTTTTGTTGTTAATGTTTTGGACTTGATTTCAGACGTTGTGTATTGTGAGCTGATGCTTTTTGTTGTTGTTGTTGTTGTTGTTGTTGTTGTGTATTGGGATGTGTCAGATAGCAGGTTAACAGGCCTGTCTTGCCTCCTCCAGGCAGCAGAGAGACAGGGTGGGGCTGCTTGGCGAGGCCCGTTTAGGTGAATAAGCCGTGAGCTCAAGTTAAAGCATTGCAGTCACAAGTATGAACAATAGACAAAAACATTATTATTTTCCCACACTTAAGGTTAATAACAGAGTTTTTCTGTTCATTTCTAAATTAGTTTCCTCTTTTTCATCTCTAGATGGTCTCCCAGCTTTTATCACTCTCGTTCTGTCTTTTCTTTTTGAAGTTAGATCATTTTGACTTGTTAAGGCTTGCAAGGCTGGTTATACATTCTTTAAATATTTCCCTTCATCATCTCTCTATGTAATTATATAATGCCTAAAAGTTAAATGTCAACATGAGATGCAGAAGCTCACTTTTTAAAATAATAATTTTCAGCATTGTTGTCTTTCAATAGTATACAATATAGAGGCAGACAGGAACTTTGGGGAGAGAAGCAGAGATTTTCTGGTATTCATATTCAAATTGATTATTCATCCGTACGTTTTGTTTTGCTCCAGCTTCTCTCTTGTGAAGATTTGCAGTCTCATGTGACAGAAAATTGTTTGTTTTTTGGCAACATAACGGGCTTTATGAGATGCTACCTGACGTTGTTCACTGTTTTATAACTCTTATAGACTGAATGATTAGCTATAAGTGGCAGCCCTCACACAGAACCCAGATTCATTTTTGGTACCGAACTGAAATGACTTGAGTATCAAAGATGGAAGCTGTCAGATTCTTTTTACTTCTTCTTTGATCAGATAGTTCATAAACCAACATTTTGCCAGTTTTAGATTTAGTTTTCTGCTTGTTTTCAACAAGATTTGACAACTTTTGGTGAATTTAAGAAGTGATTTTGTTGAAATAGTTCTCGGTAAGGTATCATAAATAGTGGAGCATACAACTCTGTTGATTTGAATCGATATGTCGATCAAATCAAAATATAATTGGGAACTATTTTGTAATTAATGGGTCATATTTCATGCAAAAACCCAAAACCTTTGCTGCTTTTCTTGGTCTTACTTTTCAAATGTATTATTTCTAGGTTTGGCGTGTCGGTTATCTGTCATCTTATACTGACAATTATTTTGATGGCCATCTTTTCACCGCTTTCTAACATTTAAAAAACGAATAATCAATTAATGGAGAAAATGATTGGCAGATAGATTGATACTGAAAATGAAAATTTTGTCTCTAATATTGGACATTTCTAAATGACACCCAGGAATGATTCTGTTATATCACATAATGTCTGTCATACATTGTCGAATAATGAGTGAAATATGGCTCCAACTCAGAAACCAGCACCATATCATTGTCTTTTAAATGAATAGGACTCAGCAGCCAGATATCCCCCCCACACACTTCTGTTCTCTTTAATCCATCTTCTCTTCCCTGAACATGGCTCTTATTCGATGAGTCCCGTCGTGACCCCCGTCACCCTTTAAAACGTTGTTTCTTTTTGTCGCCACCCTCGGCCTCGTCCGACAGCGTGACTCACGGGGTGGTTAATCAACGATCTCCGTCGGCCTACATCTTATTTTTGGGTCACCTACATCCGTCGGTGTGTATTTGTGAAGAGCTTGTGAAGTGGTCAGGTGGATTAAATGGAGAGGGGGAGGCGTCAGACACACAAGTCACGGAGGCTTAAAGCTCAGTGTGCACCGTCCAGCGTTGTTGTTGTTGTTGTTGTTGTTGTTGTCGTCTTCTCTGTATCCTGGTGAAGGCTTCAGAGTCAGGCCCCCTCCACCCAAAATCAGCCACACCAGGTGGCTTCTATCTGTACTTTCTACTCTGCAAACACAGCAGCTGGCTCTGAGTCTAGATGTGAGTCAAATTCCAGAATACTATGAGAACCACATGTTTGTCTGCTTTAAATCGTGCCTCTTATCGCTGTGATAAGCAGAGAGTTCCACAGCTGATCATACTTACCCTTGTTGTGCTGACTCATCACATTAGAGCTGATTTTATGGCCTTGAAATACTGCAAATATTCACGTATTTAGTGTATTTTTGTAGCCTTTAATGTTTGTGATTGAGCCTGATTTATGCAGAAACACATGCACATTACTTTAAAGAGCAATAATGATATTTGAGAGTAAAATAAAAGTAATATATCTGCAAAACATGTTTGATGATGGTCCCTTAAAATCTGATTATTAAAGCGTAGTGTATATATATATATATGCAGTGAGTGGGCCGATTTACTGGGTGTTCAAAGTGATGTAATGAGACCTCAAACATATCTGTGACATTTCTTGTTGCTTATTGATCGAGATTTACTGTAAGCTGATGCGTCTTTAATTGGATAAATAAAGATGATGGTATCCGCTCTGTCCTTACAGTACAGACGATGGTCTCAGGATGTGGTTAGCCTAGCTTAGCACAAAGACTGGAAGCGGGGGGGGACAGCTAGCCTGGCTCTGTTCTGACTAATTTCTCTGCCATTTATTGAGTAGCAGCGACAGGAAAGCCAGAGATTAAAAGCTGATTATATATATACGGTCATGTCAGCAGTTCAGTAGGAGTTAAAAGGCTCGTATAACTGTTGGTTGTGTAGGTTATGGAGAGACTGCTGCAGAGACAATTAAATCAATTGTCTCTGCAGATATTCTGTCTGTCATTAAACAAACCAGTCCAAAACCACCTGCACTGGTTGACTGCCTTAGTAAATAATTGAACCGGTCATGTTACATGCTCTGTGTGTTTTTAAACCAGCAGGAAGCACGGAATCGTACATTGAGTTCTTTATTTTACAAGATGGCAGCAGGTGAGCCGTCGGGCCTGAAGTCGTATATCAGCGCGGCGCTGTAGGAGCGTTCATCGAGATACTTATAGCTCAAGGAGGCGACAAATACCTCAGTGTGGACAGCAAGGCAGATAAACTGTCAGTTAGAGAATATAATATGTCTTATCGGGCAACCATTGCAATGTGTGGCCAACACTAAATGCAACGTTTTTAGGTAGTAGCTAAGAAGTCGGGGCTTTAAACTGACCAAATCTTGAACGGCCTCCAGCCAGAGGAAGTGTGCATCGTTCCCAGCTATGTTTGGGATGGCGTGTGATGTTGACTCTAATCTGGTAACGTTTGCTAAGACGGTGCCCAGTTACTGTTCTATGTAGTCTGAAATCTTAAGAGTCTGTTCACTAATAACGGGAGTCACACCATTGGTTATTGGTGCAGCTTGAACCGCTTTGTTCAGAGGCGTTCCGTCACATTGTTGAACTAGACTGGAAGAGATTTTGGGATCCTTTTGGTTCCCGTTTAAAAGAGACGCTTGATAAGCCTACAACTCGTTTATTATTAAACCTGTCTGTTTCAATCCTACAGATCCTCTTCATGGCTGGAACTTAAACCTTGACAGCAGAGGTAACCAAACAAAGAGGCCTGATATGAACAATCAATTTGGCCAAATGATTATCGGATCATGAGATCAGCAGAAATTGTGTTACAGACAAATTCTCTGAAGCTTCTGATGTACGTGAATCCAATCGATTTGACAATCGACTCATGATGCACTGTTGCTTAAAATGTATGCAGATTTTTGACTTGGATTGTCAAAGATTTTATGATTTTAGTCTCCCACCCTGCTTTTATTTTCACAGTGGGAGCTGCTCAATGCAAACGAAGCTCTCTCCTATCGTCTGTGGCGATCTAGTGCCTTGCTTAAGAGCACTTCCTCGGTTCTTGTCACTTACTTTTTTCCTGTTTGTATACTTCTACACATCCGACCTGACATCGCACATGGATGACGAATAGCTTTGTAGTTTATTTATCGTCTTTATTTTACTGCTACATGCAGTTTTGTTAAATTGGTGAAACAACCAGAATCATTCCTCCGTCATGTGATTCAGCTTAATTTGTTTTTAACTATTTGTTATTTGGTTGAACTTACTTCACTGAACGTCACTGAAGTCCTGTTGTTGACGTGTCAAAATGTGCTGTTAGTTCCATAACTGTTAAAGCTTTGAACGTTTTTCACGTTATTTTTTATTTGATTTTTCACAATTCTGTTCCCTAGCTTGTTCTGCATGCAGCTGAATTGCCGGCGTTGCCCTCTTGTTGCTCACTTCTGTGAAATCTGAGGATTACAAACCAGTTATCGTAATCACTTCCACCTGATCAGAGGGGAATTCTTTCTGTTCTTGTCTCCTTGTGACAGCTGTCCTCTTTTGTGTGCTTTCAGCCCTCTTTATCTGTCTCCATAGCGACCTGTCACGTCTGTTTGAGTCTCGCTATGACGCCGATGCTCTGTCCTCCCCCCTCACTACCAAATTAAACCTTTTTAACAAATATTCACACACCTGAGAGAACTGGCTGAGTAAGCAATGTAACCACACATCATCACATTCAACATTTAATGAACGTTGCGCTGTTTTAAAAGTAAATTGGGGTGAAGGATATCCTGCAGGGACCCACGTCTCCATCTTTAACTACACTCAGAAGCTCTAATTAAGACGTCCCAGCTGAGCCTTACTGACGTTGTAGGCCTACCGTTATGTCGTACACATTCAGACATTAGACATCACTAACTGCATTCCTTGATAATGAAGACGCCATCTGTCCTTCCCCTGGTCTTTTCTCTTCTGGGCTGACTGAACTCACTTCCTGCTGCTTTCTCTTGTTTCCTCCACAGATGTACCTTCTCCTTCTAAAGCTCAGCCTCATCCTCTGATGCAATTCCCTACAGGCAAGTTCTCTCTGCTTTCTTGTTTCCCCACCGGTTCCTCTATTTTTTTTAAAATTATTTTTCTTTCACCACTTCTTTACTTTCCCTCCCTTATTCAATGAAGTGGCAAAAACAACCCTTTGCATGTAAGAAGCTGTAGGTTTTTGTCACGTATTGTAGCGTTTGCATCGGATGCTTGTGGGTTAATATCTTAAAAACACTAAATTGGATGTTTGACTTTGCTTGTGTTGCATTGTGACTCACACGTGATTGTTGTTGTAGAGTAGATTGACATGAACTTAACACAAGTAGCATAGTCAGAATAATGATTCTCCTCAGTGACTGACAGAAACAATATTGATTAATTTTATTTAACGGTATTTTGTGTAAGCTCTTTGAGAGGAATCATTATCTACCATCACTTAATAGTTTGTGTTTGTAAGATGGACTGAGCATGGTTTATTGGCACCAGACCTGGGGACAAACATGTTTTACCACCATGCATCAAACCAGGGTGGTAAATACAGACCACCAGACAAATGCTGCCAGCTCCTGACTGTGGAAGGTAGTCTTCTACACAACATTGGAAACCTTTTATATTGTAGTCCTGTTTTTGATTCCAAAAAAACATGGCTGACTTTTAAAGACAAATTGGTTTCCTTCCCTACCTGAGGGTTCGCTTGATTTAGCTTTTCCAACACTCAAAAGATGGTTCTATGTTATTACAGGATCTTATTTTGTAGGTTTGGCCTTTTACATTTTACTCAAACTTGGTTGTTTGGGAACTGAAGATGGGGCAGCATTATTCAAGTCAAGTAGGACAATTGGACATCAAAATTTCATGGCGAAAATGTCCATCATAACCATCTATTAGATATTTCTACTTCTGAGTTTCCCCGCAGTGTCTTACTGGGAAGGTGGGCCACCTCACCTCCCCTCCGCTAATCATGGCTTTTAGAATGGGCTGCTTTTATTTAACTAACTTTATCCAGGATTAACAGATCAGTCCTCTGAACTACGTTCAAAGAACCAATTTATCTGGACGAGAGTTAACAGGTTAACTTTATCTGGATAACAGCCCAAATTAGACGAGCTAAATCTTGGGTTTCTCTGTGTGACCCCTTTACTCTGATGTTCAATACTCGTACTGATTTACAGAAGTGTGTGTATCGTCTACCAGCCACAGCCAACCTTTTTAGCAGCACTTGTCTGGTCTCGCGTTCCTCAAAATGTTTGTGGTAGCAGTTCTACCCAGGTGTGGTGGGCACTGTAAGGAATGGAGTATGTCTTTGATATGTGCTGTATTGCATTCTCCCTCCTCCCTCTCTACTCAAGCACTTGGGCAGAAGGGTGATTCCCCTGCTCCCATCTCTCCTCTCTCCCCTCTTCACTCCCCCGACTCTCTGGAGGAGCTCTCTCTGACCGAGAGTCCCAACCAGCCCCCGGCTTCGGGATTTGCCGCATCCTTTGGCTCCTCCTTCTCCACTAAACCCCCCACTACTCATTCCAAGGACATGCCTTGGGTGGGTGAAGAAGGTGGCTCCGGACCGGGCCGTAGTAAGATTAAGGAAGATCCGTTAGCTGGTCCTTACCTGAGTTTAGGGAAAGATCCAGGGCCTCATAATCCGTGCGAAGACAGTGGAGTCTCCTTTTCACCTGAGGAGAAGCTGATTAGCTCAGACAGGTCCTCCACTGGCCCCTCCCCCATGAACCCCCAGATGAAGGTCCCTGAGTCTCACCTTGCCTCCTCTAACCCAACAGAGCACTGGGATTCACCTTTCCTAGCATCTCAAGACAACTCCAGCGACACCATGGATACCTTCTCCAAGGACACGGCTCCCTTTAGCTCTTCCAGGTACGAGCCAGACCTGCACGACAACCACTCTGATGAAGATGATGACCTGATGTATGAGGTGAAGAAGAATAACAACCCATTTGAGGGCTTTTCCCCATTGGCAGACAGCGGTTACTCCCATTTTGGAGACTCCAAGTCTGACAACAGGGCCTCAAAAATGTCAGAGAGTCCCACTCCGGATCTGGTTCAGTATGGCCAGACCGGCGAATCCCAGGATGCCCCACCATCTTTCTTAGACGAGGGGAAAACATTTGAGACGGGCAAGATGGCTGCTGACTCGCTCATGCAGTCAGTGAACCGGTTCTCATCTGGTCTGAAAGACGACGACGATGATGAGGATGATGAAGAGGAGGAAGAGGATTCTCCTCTGCCACCGTCGCTTCCAGACATCCTGAAATCTTCCCCGCTCAACCCCGACAAAATGGACTCCGGCTCCTCAGAGGGAAGTCCGGAGCAGAGTCCCATCCTTGAACGGAGGATGATGGAGTCGCCCAACCCTCCGATCAATCTGTCGGCTAACAACCCGTTTGCCTTTGATGCTAAAGTGTCCCTGCTGAAGGAGATGACTGAGCAGCTGGAAGTGAGAGCGACTGACAAAGTAAAAGTCGAAGACGACACGAGCTTTGGCGCATTCGATCTTGTCAAAGAGGCGGCAGAAACCACCCCCACTATGGTCAAGGAAGAGAAGCCAGTCAAGATCGAGCAGAAAGATTGGTTTTCAAGCCACGATTCTCAGAAAGTGAAGGAGAAGTTTGAGCCTCTGGACTTCCAGAGCAAAAAGACCGCCGCTGAGGATTCAGATTCGGAGTCGCCAACAGCGGACTCCCTGTCTCCAGTCCTGGAAGCTATGGCCAAGAACCCCGCCAGCTTCCAGGTGGAAACCGAGAAGATGGACCAGAAGATGGAGGTGGAGGAGCCAGAGATGGCCGAGGAGGTCTCGGAGCATGAAATCTCCTCTGAGGAGTTTGAGTTCATCGAGCGCCCACCCAGGGGCGTTATCGACGAGTTCCTCGAGGCCCTGGATACTTCCAAGTTTGCCTCCTCCAAGCCCCCAGAGATCCCCATGGATGATGACCTGAGCTTTGGGCAGAAAGCCGCGCCTCCATATTCAGCTCCACCTATGACCGAAGTAGCCCCACCTCCCAAGGTGGAAGAGGAGGCTCCGAGTCAGAGCTCCTACCGCCTCCTCAGCCAGGCCTCCCCCCAGAAGAGCAAGGCCGAGCTGGAGAAGCTCGACGTCCAGCAGCCCCCATCCCAAGCTCCGCTCATCCACTCCCCCGTCCGCAAACCAGACGAGGCGGTCGCTACGAAGAGCGCTGAGGGCGGCAAAGTGTTTAAGATGCCAAACGTGAACATAAGAGCAGGTAAAATAAACCAGTCTCGGCATGGAAACCATCCCCACCACCACCCCCACCCCCCCAACATCCAACCCAGTTATCACTGGCACTTACATCTTCATCGGCATCATTCTCATCTTCACTCTTTTGTTCTCCTCAGTTGTTTTCTCCCAGCCCCACCACCAGCTGCCAGTATTCACTTCAGACCCCTTCACTTCCTCGTTAGTGTCACCTTTTCCTTTCTTGCATCATCTCTTTGGCATTTTCTTTGATAATTAACCCCTTGCATTCTTTTGTGAAGTCTGGTTTAATTTGTGTGGTTGTGTGTTCTCATTGTGGTTCTTTTTGCTGCATTTTGTGCATTTCTGTCTCATTCGTTTTAACATAACTTCATTTTTATTTTTGCATTTTAAGATATGGTAAGTAAAATGTGATAACATTCATTTTTTATTTCTGCTCTGTTGGAAACATCATTTTTATTGTCTTTACTACAAAATATTTTAAGATATTTTATGCATGATGAGCAGAAATAAGACGTTTATCACCTACAAACACTCGTAAAGTCCTTTTTTATTTTTTTTCCATCTTTGCTGTCAAATTGAATTACGTTTGTCTGGTTTCAGCTTCTCTCTGCTCTGGAATTAACTCAAGTTGCCAATCTGAAAACCAACACCACCTTTATAGACCCCACACCCACTCACAACTACATACACACTCACACACCCAGAGCTACCGACCACGCCCTGTCACTAGATTTATGGGCTCTACAATCTCTCTCCACACCCTGTAAATCGTGATTGCATCACATTTGAATGCGCTGGAGGATAAATACTGAATATCAAACCTCAGTGCCAAATACCTGAAGCTGTAATGATTTTAGAGTGTGTTGAAGCTTCTAAATATTTACCTATCAGCAGGTTATTTGACAGACGTTTTGTTTTTAAACTGAATTTTAACTTGGTTTGATACAATAAATGATCAATTATTATAGACCAGTCCATTAGATCCCAAGTAGCGTTCATCTATGACAAAAAAACAACATATAAACGATGGCAGAAAGCACATTTGTTCAGTCCAAAGGAGAGAAAATCAGTTTCTCAAGTACAAAGTACGGTCAGAACGTGGCGCGTCGGCGGCTCAATCAATCAAAAGTGACAAATATCACAGTAAACTGAGCATCGTTCAGTTTTGGACCGTTAATCCGACAAAGCAAAGACATTGGAAGACGTCACAGCGGCCTCTCAGAATTTACAATCGCCATTTCTTTCAACAATTTTTGAAAGTAATCCTCAATTGCAGCTTGAAGCAGGAATACGTGGGGGGGGGTTCTGGAAGTGGATTATCCTCTTTTGTCGTCATAATTCATGCGTTTGATAACTTTTAGTGGCGCTACCACCCGCTCCTCTAATATCCATGGCAAGTTTCAAATCGTCCGTCGTCGTAAACCGCAGTAGCTGACCTTTTTTTTTTTTACTGTAACGCTGAGAATAAACTGTGATGTAATGATGTGTCAGAGGCCGTGTGTCTGACGGACGCAGAGCTGTCTTCTTCTGGGCTTTTAGAAAGAGATGAAGGTTCCCCGGGGCTCTGCTGTCTCTCTGAACACTACAAACCGCTTACTCTTCATTTTAATGGATGACTCAGTTGTATTTAAACTGATATTGATCAGTTAATATATATACACACACACACACACACACACACACACACACACACACACACACACACACACACTCATGTTAATGCCATCCACCGTGTTGCAGACTGTGTAACTGGAGCAGTAGGACGAGCTGGCGATGCTTTAAGTGTGTTTTGGAGGGATCTCCTGTTAATTAAAGCCTCCTCCTCCTCCTCCTCCTTCTCCTTCTCCTCCCTGCATTGCGACACTGGCAGGCCCACAAAGGGTTCTCCGACCCAGAAACCACTCAGCAAATGTTCTTCATTACACAACTGGAGGTGCAGCGCTGCCATCTGAACAGACATTTCCCTTCACGCAGCGACTCGCTTCAGTTTTCTCTATCGATACGAATCCTACCGACTCAAACATTCTAGTGTTCTGTCCTTACTGTACTCACATCTTTGTGTGTTTAGGGCTGCACCTAACAATCCGCTTTCTTATTAATTTATTCTAAAAGAAAATAAGTTTCATCCCAATGTTCCAGATGTTTTGTTTGACCAACAGGCTGAAACCAAAGAGTAATAGCAGCAAATCTTTGTTGACATTTGTGCTTTAAATGAAAAGGCGATTATCAGAATAGTTTGAGTAATTGTCTCTCATGACTAGCCTGGTTGTTGGCAGTAAAAGGGGCTTTGTTGCATCTGTGGTGGCCTCAAGCAGCTGGAGACATGTAAATTATGTGGGTTTTTTACTGTTAATATACGGTTTTTAATGAGTTAAGATTGCATTTGCTGATTATTTTTGCACTAACTGAAAATAAGCAAATGCCTTTGTCTTTAAATGTCATTGCAACGACCAGCACCTAATATTTGTTTGCCATTTACCAGAAAACAACCAGACAAAAGTAACTTTAGAATGACCAATTATTACATATTAATATAATCATTAATGTTTCATATAGTAGATTAAGCAACATGTTGAAGAAATCCCAGTAAATGTTAGTGTGACGACGCCCTGAAGCTGCAGAAAGCATGCAAGTCTGTCTGTGGTGAGTCAGTGGGTTCAACCTCCAACCATGGAAATGTTAGAAAAACATTCATCAACACAAACTCATCAATAATCTGTGTGACTGAAGTCTACAGTTTTATGATGGGGGGGGCCTCTGGGGGTGTGTCGTCATTAGTGAAGCAGAGCAAAGTGATCCCGGTGAAGGGTCACTGTGTTCTTCTCTTTTTACGTAACCGGCTCTTTCAACACCAGAGCGTCTCCCTCTCATGAGCTGGAGGTGACCAGGCTGCCGATAGCGGAGCAGAGTGATAGGAGAGCCGGGGGGGGGGGGGGGGGGACAGACACGGACACTCTGTCCTGAACACAAAGATCTCATGGAACGGGGAACAAATCCATCAAGTTATTGATAATCACAACATTTATTATAATTCAATAGTGCTGAGCTTTGACCTCTTTAAACTTATCGTTATATCATTTCTTCGTGTTATATGAAGACCCGTCGTATCAAATCTAAACCTCAATCTATTTAGCTTTTGATTTAATTCATCCGGTCTTTGCTCCTTTTCAACTGAAGACACACACACACACACACACACACACACACACACACACACACACACACACACACACACACACACCTCTATAGGTCTGTGTCTTGAAGAGTCAGGCCCTTTTGAATTAGGCTGTAAGAGAAGCAAGTAGAGGGGTTTATAAAATGAGACCAGCTCCCTCTACTGGAAGAAGTCAGCGACTACAACGTTGATGATTCAGGCTAACTCCCTGCTTCTGTCCCATAATCAGATAGAAGTCAGATGTACGCCGGTAACGCACAAAGCTGTACACTTTTTTTTTTTTTGGATCTCCCTGTTCTCAAACTTGCAGTCATTATTTACTGTTATTACACTTCACTTTGCTTTATTGCCTCATGGGAGATGAGGACAAAAAACAATCTCTTAAGGATTTTCCTTTTTTTTATTGAAACAAAAATGATTCTAAACAGATTTAACTTAAACTTCAAATCGGATCAAACGATCAGCTGATTAGTTGACTGACAACTTTAACTTAACGTTTTTATATCTTCTTTGGGGTTTGGGCTGTTGGTCAATCAAAACATGACATTTTATGTACATGAAAAATAATTGCGAGAATAATCAATAATGACAAGAATTGATTGCAGCAGTAAACATTAGGATTCTAACCAGATATTTAATGCCAGTTGAGACTATTGACACTCGGCCCTGCAGAGTATCAGCCATCGTGTTGTTTGGTAGTGGATTGAAAATGTTACGCTTTTGTTTTTCACTTCTCATAATCTAAAAGGCGTGTAGGTTTCTGTTGATGCTGCCTGGTACAGTAAATACAACTGAATCAGTTTCACATCGTTTATCTTGTTTATCTGTCTTACTGCTTCGTCGGCAGAATGAGGAGGAGGGATGAAGAAAGTGGGGGGGGGAGAAATTGGAAGGAGAAAAAGAGGGGGAATGGGAAGATCAGATTGTGGTGGTGAGGAGGAGGGAAGGGCGAGTATGCCAACGAGGCTGATCAGAGCGGGAGGAGGGTGAGGAGGGTGAGGAGGGTGAGGCAGAGACGTTTATAGTTGCTGCGTCAGAGCGCTGGCAGCAGACAGTCAGCTGACAGGAGGGAGTTCATTCGCTCGCTGCAGTCATTTCCCTAAAGGAAGCCTTGCTCCCTCCCTCCCTCCCTCTTCCTCCTCCTCCTTCTCCTCTTCCTCCTCCTGCAGCCAAACACACACACATTTACTCGCCCACATTTAGTGCCTCTTGCTCGGCAACTCCGTCTGGAATGTGTGTTTGCTGAACGGACGGCATGGAGAACAACTCTGTGGACTGCGAGCCTGCAGCCAAGCACTGGAGAGAACAGGGTATATATACCTCCACCTTTTTCTGTCTTTTGTGTTGTTGGACAGTGAACACCTCCACCCCTCAGCGGGGTGGGAGGTGTTCACTGCTGCAGGGAACTTTTAAGGGGAAAGGAACGCCGTCCCGAATAGCTTGCTTTTTATTTTATTGCTTCGGCTCTTCTTTCCTGCTGACTGAGGGAAATAGATATTTGACATTGGTACGGAGACGAATCGATTGTTAAATCCGAGTCAGACGTTGCAGCACATTTATCTGGAGCTCTTCCACCCTGCATGTCCCACTGCTGGGTTCACCGACTCAAACGAAACCAAATTTCTCGACTAATTTCTTGCTTCATTCCTCTGCGGGACTACTTTTTCTTGACAGTGCGATTTGTATCTGATGGTGACTCCTTCTGCTGTTTTCTTGCTTATCTACCCGGAGGCTCTGAGTCCTCGCAGATAACATGATTGCAGCAGCTACAGAGGAGACCTTTGGACGGTCAGCCACTCTGACCAAAGGTGGACAGTAGAGGAGAGGAGAGGAGAGGAGGAGGAGGAGGAGGAGGAGGAGGAGGAGGGATCTGTGAGCAGAGTGACAGTTAAATGATCGACTAGTGGCCCTTGAATATGCTAATGAGCTGGAGGAGAGTCAGGCCCGAGCGTGTGATAGAAGAAGTTAAATGTTTGGTGTTTTAGAGCTCCGGCATCACGGTGTGTTCCTGCAGTATGGAAGTGGATAATCGGTGACGTACAGTCGCAGTATTTTGTGTGCAGGAACATTGGATTTCTGTCATTATCAGTCACTTCGTCCTCTGTATACCAACAGGTTATTTAGCGACCACTAGGGTGATAATGTGAGGATTTTGCGGCTTTTCCTCATCATACATGATGTAAAAATTCATATTTTTGTGTGAAACAAGCGATCTAAACAGCGAACACTCTGTGCTGTGGGATATTGTGATAAACATTTCTCACAAGAGAATAAACTCTCGGTGTCACGCATGCACACTACTCGTCCGAGCAAGTCCAGACGCCTCTGAAGGGTTTTTAAACGATAAAATAGTACAATAAATATGAATATAGTTTGATTTTCCTTCATTTTTCGTGAAAAACTAAGTTTAATTGATATAGAAATGGTCATTTTGTGGGCTCCTATTGAGGGGTTAAAGCAGCTGTGCAGTTGGCTTGGTCCATCATTAGCTGGATGCAGACGTACTTCAGGCGTCCTTTGATCCAGTTCATCCTGGAGTCTTTTCTCAAGTGTGACGCTTTGCATCGGGAGTTATCGTCTCCTGCTCTTACTTTAACCAGATGGCAGTAAAATCCTATTGCCCTCTTTATTTTTGAATAACACGATTATAGTTCATAATAAAATGGAAAGGGATCCGTCTGCATATAGAAACTGTTGTTATCACATGCAGAGTCCTGCTGTCTGCTGATCTTCATGTGTCCTGCCGTCGTTGCATCGTAGTGCTGCTGTCGCTTCTCATCTCAACACTGAAGCCTGTGTGTGTGTGTGTGTGTGTGTGTGTGTGTGTGTGTGTGTGTGTGTGTGTGTGTGTGTGTGTGTGTGTGTGTGTGTGTGTGTGTGTGTGTGTGTGTGTGTGTGTGTGTGTGTGTCTGTGTGTCTCTCTGTGTGTCTGTCTGTGTGTCTGTCTGTGTGTCTGTGTGTCTCTCTGTGTGTCTGTCTCTGTGTGTCTGTCTCTGTGTATCTGTTTCTGTGTGTGTGTCTCTGTGTCTCTGTGTGTGTGTGTGTGTGTGTGTGTGTGTGTGTGTGTGTGTGTGTGTGTGTGTGTGTGTGTGTGTGTGTGTGTGTGTGTGTCAGCTCGGCTCAGTTGAGCCGGTAACGAGCGAGGACCACGAAGTGTCCGCTGTGTTTCTGTCGGGACGGTTTGTGTGACGCCACAAAGGACTACAGTGAAGAAGCACTTTCCTGTGTGTGTGTGTGTGTGTGTGTGTGTGTGTGGGTAATAAACTGTCGTTGCAATAGAAGTGAAATAATCGAGCTTCATGTTGCAAGTTCAACAGTGTCTGTCGACAGGAAAAAGGAACATTATTTATTACCAACGATGACTCGTCACCTTCCTCCTGAGGTCGTTGTGATGTGTTCATTAAGGAAGGAAAAGACCAAACCGATGAGTCGACTTTCACAACTCGACAATCCTTTAAGATTTCAGTCACTTTCTTTGCCTAGAGAAGAAAAAAAGGACCATGTTTTAGCCCATTAAGTACAAATCCAATGTTTTTTCTTTGACATTATCAGTGACTAGATTAGTCATTAGTCAGTGAATTGATTTGTGGATTAAGAAAGTTAATCAGCAATTATTTTCAAGCAAAATTGTAAAATCTGTCATGTTTTCCAGCTTCTAAATTGTGTGGATGATCTGCGTTACCTCGCCGCACTAATTATATTACAGTAAACTGAATATTTAAAGCAATAACTCTAGATTATATCACATCCATCAGAGTGATCCTCCATCTGTAATCTGCGACACAGCGGTGGAGGATGTGATGCGTCTGTTGGCGTTAATCTGAAGGTGACGCTCCGTTGAGGGGAACAAACGACTTCAGAACCAGGTTGTTTGAGTAACTGCTCACATATTTAAAGCGTGAACCTGCCGGTGAGACGCGTTCCACTTTCACGGGTTTCTGAATGCATTGAACGTCTCCCCTCCGGTTCTGCAGCCGTCAGCTGTTCTGACGGTCAAAAACGCAGCTTTGGCACAAAAATACAAGACTTTGGACCGAGCACAGTATCGTGCAATATAATGTTAATTATCTACAATATATGTTAAGTATTGGATGATTACTTCAAAGCTCCATAAAATCCCAGGATGATTGTTTTGAGTCCAAAGATTCTAGCCTTCAGTCCACCGTGATATTAAAGACTGTAACGTATAAGACGTATATTATATTCCCCTATAATCGGGCCTGGTTTTTAAATCCATTGTTCTTTGTTTTGGAGCCAGTGGCTCTACCACCTGGTGTTACTGGGCGGCTGGCAGTTCCTTACATGGATTTTTAACTGATGCTCGGTCTTTCTTTCTTTCCTTCCAGTGTGTTGGATTGGAATTCCTAACTTTGATCTATTCCGCTTGGCATTTCTGGAGCTTGGTTGTCCTTTTACAGCCGGGTTTTGCAACACAGCGCCTCCTCCCTCCGCTGCTGTCATGATCCTTTATTTTAGATACCGATTTCTTCACGATAACAGACGGCCTTTAACACGCACGCCTCCGTCAGACTTTTGACCATTGTGCTGTGTCACTATATGAAATATGAATTAATTTTAAATTTCCTGATTATGTTAATCGGTGTCAAAACAGTTGATGTGGATCATAAAGAAATGGCATAAAAGAAGTTCAGAAGTCGGTTGTGAATCTGTCATGAATTGGTAACCAAGTACTCCTGGTGTTTAAAATTCACTACAATGACATCAAATTTTAATCAGTGACAGTTTAAACATTTTTAAAATATTGCTGGACTTCCTTAGTAGATACAGGAGAGGAAAGATTGTTTATTTTCTATTTTTTTTTATCAAATAACCACAAGTCTGGCAGTTATTCGATGTGTTTTCCTTGTCAGAAATCAAATGTAAAAGTGGTTTTGTATGTTATATCTAAAAGCTGCATTTTACAGGTCTGTTTTCTTAATGATTTCTTCAGACCTTTCGTGTTTTCAGACTAAGGTTAGTTTGTCGTTTTGCGTTAACAGGCAGCAGTTTTGCTTTAAAGAACTCCATTTAAACCCAATTATTAATATACTAAAATACCCTCTTCAGTTAAATTAAGATATGTTGCATGTGGTAGTTTTTGTCCAGTTTTGGATCAGGGCATTTTCCTCTTTCATTTTCACTATTCAGGATTTGTCAAGGAGCTAAACGTCATTTATTTATAAAAAAAAAAAAAAAAAAAAAAAAAAAACTAATTCAGTCGTCCATCTAAAGAGGCCGAGCTGCGCATGTCTGCCTCCCTCCTCTTCCTCTCAGCCTCGCTCTCACCTCTCTAGCTCAGGCGGAGCCGCCGTGTCGCTGCATGCTTAACGGAGGTTCAAGATGGACGCCAAACAGGGTTAGTCTGGTTAATAATCTTTTGTTTACCGACCCGCTCTCCTCGTTTACATGCCGCGTTTGCGTACGGTTATGTCGGTGGTTTAGAATTTGCATGAGCACCGTGGCTGGATCAGCCCGGAGAGAGGGAGGGAGGCGGATATCGGGCCGTCTGCGGAGGTCATACCAGACTATTTTTAGCTTGGCTCCGGAGGTGCTAGCACGCTACTGCTACCATATGTAGCCAGGCGGCCACATTTGGACCGCGGAACATACCCCTCCTCGTGCTCCTCACCCACCTCCTCGTGCTTGCTACTCTGTCCTTGTCTTCACATCCAGACAAACGTCTCTCTTGTCAAAACCTACCGGCCACCGTACTGCTGCTGCTGCTGCGTAGCTAACAG
Source organism: Cebidichthys violaceus (assembly GCF_023349555.1). Taxonomy (NCBI): domain Eukaryota; kingdom Metazoa; phylum Chordata; class Actinopteri; order Perciformes; family Stichaeidae; genus Cebidichthys; species Cebidichthys violaceus. Next base: position 583,648 of record NW_027176750.1, read on the forward strand.
AGCTAGCATCTAGTTAGCATGCTGACCAGTTAGATAATTAAGGGGAGAGCTAGCTGCCAGCTAACGTGCTAGCTAAGATAGCTGTCAACGCCCACATGTAAACCCCGCTCTGCGTAGTAAGCACGTATCTTCCCTAAAAGACAGCATCTGTTTCTAATGATTATAGTGTCTAAATAACCGTGAGTGAGACGACTGACACCACGTTTTGCGGTTGTTTAAAAGGAGCCTATAGGCGTCATCCTTATTGGAAACCCCTCTGATCTAACGCTAGATAGAGATAGTTACTTTATTGATCACCCAAGGGGAAATGTTTCTGTCTCTCTCTCTGTCTGTCTTTGTCTTTGTCTCTCTCTCTCTTATACTAACATATGGAGCAGATGTGAATGTTTCATTAATATGTAAAGCAACCAATATTAATCAGGTTTAATGTATCATAGGTTTTACTGCAAGTTATTAGTGTCATTCAAACAAACAGTGACACTTTGATAATTGATTATCAAAGAATTGTATCAAGTAGGGGAGCAACTAACAATCATTTTCATTATGGTTTTTATCTGCTGACCTTTTTATCTCCTTATGAAATTTCCCAAAAATTGTTAAAACGATGACCTTCGTAAATTCACCAGACGCTAAGGCAGCGTCTTCAAATGTCTTTTGTCGGAAAATCCCCCAAAAACCAAAGAGATTGAATTTGCAGTCACATGTGACAATGAGAAGCAAAATGTTTGTCATTTTGGTTGCTTAGATTTCAGCTCCGGCACCAAAAAGAAACGTCTGACGTGCTTGTTTTTCTCTGTGTTGATAAATGTTCTACCTGTGGTGTCTGTTTCGAACCTGTCAAGTAATGAGCCATTCTTGGTTTATCTCATTTATTAGGTAACTGTGCAGAAAGACCAAGGGGTGAGCTAACATACAACATTTGTACTCTTCAAATCTCTGTTTTCTTTCTGAATCTCTGTACTTTATACTCAACGTAAAGACGCATACTTCTACATGCGTCCTTAACAGTGAATACAGGGGAACGAGGGAGGGATAAATGCAACATCTAGTGGCTTAATGTCCTGCAGTCGGAGCGGTCGGTTGTATTTGTCCACTTGGCATAAAATCTGATTTGAGGTTTTCAGCCCGTTGAGCCCGTTTTGTTGGCTTCTGAATATTTTGGTCGGCTGCCAAACGCATTGTGTCCGGTCGGTCGGTCTGTGGTGCTGAGCACCTGACTCTCTCTCTCTGTGTGCATCAGCTCACCTGCAGCCTCAGTTTGCATTTTAATGTCGCTTTATTTATCGGCAAACGCTCTTTATCTCTGGACGTGTCCGGTCCCGGGTCCCTAAAATAACAGCGCTGTTGTCTTTTGTTATGTGGATCTTGATTTTGAAACTGAAGCCGTACATTTAAATACTCTTTAGCTTTTTTTTTCAATAAGCAAGGCAGAAACATTGCACTGTCGGATGCCAGCGGGCGGTTCGACGCACTCTTGTCATTCAGAGTCACAAAGTACGGCATGTGTCGGCTGTGAGCGACGTCAGAGGCTGCAGGAAACCCAGGACTCCTTCACTGCTAAACTCGTCCACTGACCTGCCTGGAATTCCCTGGTGAAATATAAGCGTGCTCAGTGCAGGACCCGGGTCATGAGCCCAGCTGTCTCCCAGGGCGGTTCAACCCCCCCCCCACCCCCCGTCTTTGGGGTCCGTAGAGAGTGAAGGAGCTCCGTGCAGCACCCATCCGTCAGAAAGACTCCATGTTTAAAAACTGCTACTGCGGTTTGTATTCATGGCTCTTATTTTGTTAATAATTCCATAATTCAAGTTGATAAATTCCTGAAAATGCAGAAGTATATTAAAAGTTCAATGACATATAATTAAGTAGGCTACAAGTACCTCAAAATTGTACTTGAGTAAATGTACTGAGCTACATTCCACCACTGTTGAAACAGTGTATAATAATACAGTATAATAATACAGTATAAGTGTCTGAAGTTAGTTGTTCTGAGTGTTTTTAAGGTTGTTCCTCTACAGCTTACTTTGGACTCGCAATTATGACTAATTGCGAGTTTTCTCTTCTTCACTCACACTTAAGAACTTCTACTCCAACAAAATGTAGTGTGTGTGTGTGTGTGTGTGTGTGTGTGTGTGTGTGTGTGTGTGTGTGTGTGTGTGTGTGTGTGTGTGATGTAAAACTATCTCTCAATCGATTTATATTTGCAGCTCTAGACAGAAATCAAACATTGTCTAGCTACAGTACATGAGATCACATGTGTTTGACATGCGGCCTCACAGCGGGGTCTGTAAACCTCTACGTGCTTTTATTGTGAAGGAGTTAAGAAAATCTCCCCCATCGATATTACGGCCGCTTCGGTGCTGCTGTTCAGTAAAGATGTCTGTTTCCTTTGCTGCATGGTTCTATTGTTATTGTTGTTCACGGCCCTCTTTTGTTAGCAGCCATTTTGTTCTTCATCACAATCCTGGAGAAGAGAAGAGAAGTGTGTTTGGAGAGTTTTAATGTTTATCCACAGAAATCTGAATCAGACCTTTCATACCCAGGGCGGGGGGGGGGGGGGGCGGCATTTTGTGAGTTTTGGACGGCAAAATAAAACAATGCTCATGCAAGTCATAGCGGATGACCTCCGATGTGTCCGGCGGAGCTGTGGTTGCGTCAGAGGGAAGTAGTCATCGGGGGGGGGGGGGGAGTGTAAAGAAATTCCAAAAAGCCCAGAAGTGAGGAAGTGTGTGAGTCAGAAGCTGCAGTGAGGGATGACATCATGAGACCTCTGACCTCAGGACAGCAACTTAGGAGCTGCTCATCACATTCACCCACCAGGAGAAATGATTCTAGTTGTAACAGTGGAGTGGAGGCAGAAACGGTGTTTGAAACAACAAATTGATTGTGGATTTTTCATCTTTACTCCCGAACATTACCAATATTAAATAAAGCGTACATGCAGCACAGCCCTCCAGGCCTCCTTTTGAGGACATAAACTGTCACGTCTCTCTGGATGTTTGTCACTAACCACCCCTCTTCCTCCTCCTCTTCCTCCTCCTCCTCCCTCTGCAGTGGTGGATCTCCTCTACTGGCGTGATGTGAAGACCACCGGTGTGGTGTTCGGCGCCGCCCTGCTGCTCCTTCTCTCCCTGACGCTGTGCAGCATCGTGAGCGTCAGCTCCTACATCGGCCTCGCTCTGCTCTCCGTCACCATCTGCTTCAGGATATACAAAGGCATCCTGCAGGCCATCCAGAAGTCGGATGAGGGGCACCCATTCAAGTGAGTCCCAGAGACGGGGAGAGACAATGAGGCTCTGAATATTACGTCTGTCACTCTCGCTTTGGGTCCTCTGCAGTCTACTCAGTGGTTAGGTTGAAGAGGCTTTCATATCCATCCACAGCAGAGCAGCTAATATTGTTAGCGAGAGCAGGAAGCCAGCTCTAAAGTCATCATAATGCAGAATAATAGAAATAAAAATACACATTTGAATGGTACTTTTTAAGATATTCAAGCACTTCACATAACTAGTTAAATAAGTATCAAGATAATGTAGAAATACAGTCCAAAGAGGGAAGCATGGGACGTAAAATCAAGCATCAAAAGTCTGGTTTCATTGGGGAATTAAGCTCGGCCGATCTCATCACAGAAATCAATGACCTGATTAATCCTGATTATCAATCGGTGCTGCAGGCGCTGTGGTCTGTCTGCCGAGGTTATGATGTGTGTCTGGACCACATTACATTATGTCCTTTTTATTATATTATTTAGTTTTATAGGCTCACTGAGTGCACAGTGTGGACTCTTTAATGAGCCGGCTGGTCCTTCATCCTCCCTCCTGGCTCCTCGTCAAAACCTTCTTACTGTGTTTATTCACATTAGAGGCCAATTAGCTCAGATTAACATGATCTTAGGAGGTCGCATTACAGGACGATTTCTCTACATTCGACAGTGTTCGTGCAGCTCTCGTTCCTCTCGCTGAGGTTTAAAGTCTCGTCGTCGTCTCTGCTCTGTCTTTAACCCGCTCTCCTGCTGCCCCTCTCAGGCAGTACCTGGACCAGGAGGTGGCGCTGTCCGAGGACGTGGTCCACAAGTACAGCGACTTGGCTCTGGCCAAACTCAACAAGACCATCTGTGAACTGAGGCGCCTGTTCCTGGTCGAGGACCTGATCGACTCCATCAAGGTGAGGGGCGTCGTCTGGTTCACGCTAACTAGACCTGGAAATAAACAAACATTAATATTTAGATACACGTGAGTATTTAAAGTGTTAAATACAGGCAGGAGGTGCAGCAACAGGAGCTGCACTAGTACTCAGCATGATGAGTTAAATGACAAACCTGAATATATTGGTGTAGAAACATAATGAAGCCTGAGGGTCTCCTGGGTCCTCCATGAAGATCCAGTAATCACTGAAGATGCTAAAGGGTCCTTTTTACACTAAATGAGGAAATATCGTTTAGAAGAACGAGTCGTTTTGTCTAGAAATGTAGAGACCCACTAACGAGGGAGACGCACCTGTAAATAAACAGCTTCACCTTAAATGGTGAGCTTCTTTTGCCCTCCTCTACGTGACATAGACCTCCTGTCCTGCCACTCAAGAGTCTTTCATGAAAGCTCAGCCATGTTAATCGGTAGCACCTCCAGTAGATTAATGCGTCCGTAGATCAGTGTTGGTAACGGATGAGCTTTCAGAGCTCTGCAGCTGTCAGAGGCCTGTCGTCGCCTCGCTGCACCCTCCAACCAGCAGTCCAAATACAGATCTGAGAGCAGCGCTGTGCAGAGGAACTTCCCTTTAAAGGGTAAAAAGAAGAGAAAAAAAAAGTCTGATTCTTTTAATCCCGTCAGGAGGAAGCTTGAGCCTCAGGAACAGATCGCTAACACGTGTGTCTGGATGCATTATGGGATATTCCGGTTATTCGTCTGCCCCTGATTAGTTTCCTGTTACCAGTTTACACCAGCAGGTCATTTGAAATGTCACAAATCTAAACCGTGGCCGCGTTTGGGTCTCGACGCTCTGGGCTGTTTCCACATTCATCATGAACACGAGCAGAGAAGCGCTCTCGTTGCATCACAGCACTGGAACCAGACGTGTTTCTGCAGCCCGGTCCTGTTCCATTTCATCCCAATTTATTACTTAAAAACCCTAAAAATGAATTGAAATCATTGTCTTGTGGAAATAAAACCAACGTTGTAATGAACAGGAATTCACTCTTAACACGGTACGATCGATCATCTTATTTTTAAACGGAGTCCATTACGGAAAACAACATGGCCGCTGAGATATTTCTGTTCAGTGTCAAATAGTTTTGACTCTTTGTGAAGAGAAACGGACGACTCGTCTCAGACGGATTGATTCACTCTCATACGTTTTTAGATTTGCTCTGTGAGTGTCTGTTTATATGATTAATTAATGAGAAGAGTTATTCCTGAGAGGATACTCGCTCTAACTGGTGTCGACTCGGAGCTCTTTATTTCTCTCTGTCATTAAACGATCGTCGTTAGAGGAGCGAGCTGTGGTGGAAGAAGTAATCGCATCTGTTACTTCAGTAAAAACACACTAATACACAGTAGAAATACAAGTTAAAGTCCTGCATCATCATCATCATTATTGGCTTTAAAACATACTTATAGTACCTAAAAGTACTCATTATGCTGAGTTATTTCAAAGTAATATATATTATATAATAGTAGTTTAATCTATAATATTACATAATGTATTAGTTGATTGTATTTTGTATCAATAATCTGTGAATCAACTAAAGCTGCAAAATAAATGTGGTACAAAGTGAAAGAATTGAGGTACTTAACAGAAGTACAGCAGTTCTTTTCTTTTTTTCCACTTCCTTGTTTGTGATCTTTTCATAATAAAAGACGTTTTATTTGTCTCCCTCTCTGCAGTTCGCTGGGTTGATGTGGATCCTGACCTACGTGGGCTCCTTGTTCAACGGCCTCACTATTCTTATCCTGGGTGAGGAACAAGTCGCATGTCAACAGATCTCGTTAATGATGTGCAAACTATTCTCATTTTGGCTCCTTCTGGTGGCGAAATGAAGAATTACACCACATCGTCTTTTAGTTTCTCTGCGAGAGATTCAGTGTCTGTCTGTAGTTTTACATCCGACTAACGAGAAGCAGCTGTCACATGATTCTTTCTTCTTCTTCTTCTTCTTCTTCTTCAGCTCTGATCGGATTGTTCAGCTGCCCGATCGTCTATGAGAAACACCAGGTGAGTCTTCACCACTGATTCAACGTGGATCAGAACCGGTCTAAAGGGACCAGGCGGACCCACATTAGACTTAATTTTCCAGTTATATAAATATGCTCCTGCTTTACACGCGTGTGGTTGTAGAAACTAGCGATTGAGTCAATAATGATGCGCATATTAAACTATAAGAATTACAGAAACATTAAAGTCAGTCTGTTCAACAAAGAGACGTTTCTCCTCTGGACTTATTCCATCGAGTCATTTAGACGTCTGCTGCTGTAACGTTGTCTAAACGCGTCCGTTCACTGCGTTACCGCTCGTCTGTGTGTGTTTTCAGGCTCAGATCGATCACTACGTGGCTCTGGTCAACAACCAGGTCAAAGACGTCGTTGGAAAGTAAGTAGTGTTTCCTTCTCTCCTTTCCTAAAGCTGCCTCCTGAGATCAGCCGGCCGACCCGAGAGCGGCTCTAATGAACCAAACTGGTTTTCAACTGAAAACGGAGAATGTGGACAGTTTTAAATTATGTCCTTGTGCTTCACAGGACAGATCAGTTAGTCAAAATTATGAAATGGTCAAAACTACAAATTACAAGAGGCTCAACTTTATTATTTCAATACCATTTCATTACTTTACCTCTTATAAATGTTCTTTGTTGCTGATCAGCGGTGTGCTACATACATGTGTTACTGATCAAGAACGAATCATTACTTTTGGTAATTAATAAAGCAATTTTATTAATCTGTCTTTATATTGTAATTTAAAAATTTGAAAGATTTTACTTATTTTTTTTCCCCATTAATTTCCGTCTTTGACCACTTGGTATAATTGTTGTTTCCTTCCTGTCATCTCCAGGGTCCAGGCGAAGGTCCCCGGGATGAAACGCAAAGTAGAGTGAAGTAACGAGAAGTCTCAGTTTGGATTCAGGAAGTCCTGAGAGGGAAGGAGGGGGTTGTGTAGGTGGGGGATGGGATGGGAGATATGAAGAAAAGGCTGAAGGAAGGGTCTGGCGTGGATGCAGCCCTTCTAACTTTATTTGTCAAAATAATAAAAACACTTTTTTTTTCCAGTTCAGAATTCCTTTTTGTTTGTTTGTTTTGTTTGTGTGTTTTCTGGAGAAGTTGAAGCAGGTCTGAGGTTCACGACACCGAGGTCGGCGCGATGATTCACCTTTTTTTATTTCAAGTTTTAAACATCCGGTTCTGTGTTTGCTGAAACTTACAGAAACACATTTTTAATCATGAGTTAACCCTCCCTCTCCTCACCCAGTGCATTGTGGGAAGTCAGACGCTCCCTCCGTAGAGTTTGGGTGTTTTACTTCCATCACTTTTCAAAGCGAGGAGATATTTGTTTTGTTTCCCTTCGTCTGCCGTTTAAGAGAGCGAGCAGCACCTCATTTGTATTTCCTCTGTTGTTGTTTTTGCTATGATTACTGAGTTAGAAGTATTTTGTGATTTAGCTGTTTAACTGAAGCACCATAGTGTCCCTGAAGCTTGGAGATTGTTTCCTCGGTGACCTGCTGCGTGGTTTTGCCTCGATGTGACGAATTTGTGAACGTCTTTTGGGGGGGTTTAGGGGGGGGGGGTTGGGGGGTACTACCATTTTAAAAAAAACGTCATCGCTTCTGAGTAACTCTAGCTAGAAACACCTAGAAAACCTTTGCCAGACGAATACAACACATGAGTTACATACAAGTCGTTATTTCCATGTCATTCGCAGCTGTCTAGTAATGAAACATCTCTGGAAGAAACACGTTTACATTCATCCACATCGTTTAAATATTTAAAAAGTGAAAAAAAAAAAATGAAATGGGATTTTAAAAAAGTACAAAAAAAAAAAATAACCATACTGTCTGTGGAACAAATATCTTAATGAAGTTGCAACTTGATGTGACTTTGGGAAACCTTTGAGCATTTCTTTGTTATGCAAGTATAATTGTGAATGATAAACTTCATACTTCAATTGTGACGATAAAAAGCTTCCAGCCGGGAGCCGTGTTTGTGGAATGCATTGTGAGATGTAAACAATTATCAATAAAGCTTCTAGACGAAGAAAGACCCGCCTCCTCATCTGTCCGTCAACTCGGCTAACTCCAGTTAGCTCCTGTTAGCTTCAGTCTTCAATGGAAGCCCACTTCCACCAGGAAAAGAAAACACGGAACAAATAAGAGATGAATGAAACAAATGTTACCTTCAAAGTTATGAATATGACAAAGATGTGATGCATAAGCTGTGTGTAGAGATACAGACCGTCTGTATGAAGTAGGTAGTCTACCATATATATATATATATATATATATATACTTATTAAAACCAATTATAATTTGTAGGAATTTTTATTGTTTGCCAGTAGAAAAATGTCCTCAAAAAAACTATTTTCATTTACATTTTTAATACTTCTCAATGAAGCCAAATTAGGTGTTTCATGTATATTTAACTAGCTTTTCTTTACTTTTTATATTGAGAAATATTAAGTAATAATTACACAATATATCTTATCTACTACTCTACACAACTATTCAAATATGAATGTTGCATTTTTTTAAGCTGGGCTACTTTTATTCAATAAAATTGTCTTAACACAAGGCTTCTACAAAACATGAAACAGCTTCTTCTAAACTACAGCACCGTTACTTGTTAACTGGTGACAGACACATCAATACCAACCTATATAATCCGGTTGGCATTGCCACACAAAACATTTCTAAATCAGTGCTGCCAATAAGAAATTGAAGAACACAAACGCCGAGTCATTTAACGAGCACTTTTAATTTGAAACAACAGATACTGCTTGACAACACTTGGATGCGCAGAGATGAAGCCCATGAGCAGAAGGCAAGCCTTTGCCACACTTTGACCTTCATCAAGAACCTCTTTTCCCTCGACGATCAACACATCGTCAGCGGTGAAGCCTTCCTGTGTTTGCACTTCCATGGATGACGAGGATTCTTCATCACATGTTGAGCAGAGTCCTCTTCAAAGACATCTTTGGTGATAACCTGTCAAAAAAATGTTAATCAGAGGTCAACAGACCACACATATTTTCTATAAAGTTCTTTATTATGCAAGAGTAGTTGACTAGGTTGAAGTTGCCACTTAATAGTCTACAGATACAATAATACATATAGTTAAGATAAAAAAAAAAAAAATCTGTATTACAGGGCTTAGGCTCTGGCTAGCTTGCTATTTAGGGCTTTGATGGACAGGGGGATAAAGGAGTTCTTAAAGCGGTTCAGCACTTGGGGACTGATTTCGTCTGCCTGAGGGAAGAAGCTGGTATTCTTTTCAGAAATATAAGTTACTGTAAAAATGTCAGAATATGATAGTGACAAAAGGACTAAATAATAAGTGCATTTGACTCGCTCTAAAGTCACTAATTGCACCACATAAGGGATATTTGTTAGCGCATGACCAGAGTGTGCTTGTTGCTGCTCAGCTATGACTCTCTGTCTTGTTACATGTACATAAATATTAATATTTCTCTACTGATCTGTGCTATAAATGTATTTTTTTTATGCAAGCTTAAAAATGTCTCAAAAAAACAGGGAAATATGACCAAATCAACAGCGATTCAACGTCGGACAGGTAAAGTAACCTTTTATGTGTTTGTCGTTCTCTTTATACATCCGTGGTTGTTACGCAGATTATCTCGGAATCTCACGATTTTTCGCGGGTAGCGCCCGCGAGCGCTCCGCTTCTGAAACGCTCCCGGTGTAATCAAATATGTACCTTAACGGTTTCGTTCCTGGATTGGTGACGTATTTCCGTTTTCGGGTCGTCTGTTGGCCAAGGGCAGCGCACGGCTAATTCACGGCGTTAAAGTTAATAATTAAAACAATATTCAGTTTCAATATTCTAGTTTAACACAATTGAATCAACGGAAAACATTACACAATCATTTATATCAGTATTTTAAGAGGATTTATCATCAAATTCAAAATAAACATTCAATCTGGTATCCATAGTAACGATGCCATCGAGGACTCTATGGACAGAATCCGTGATGTCACGATGACATCACATGTAGGTTTGGCTTCGAAGTTTTTGGCTTTGAAGTTTTTGGCTTTGACGTTTTTGATAGGAAGGGATTAAAAAGCAAATACATTTCATGAGATAACACAAACAAACATGATGAACACTATGGATAGTACAGAGAACAAGCAGATGCGTAAGCAGAGACGACAGCTTAAGGTGCAGCAAAGGGTGAAGCAAAGGAAGATAGAAATGAATTCGATGAAGTGTGAACCTCCACTGAAAAGTGCAGAAGCGATTGAGCATCACGAACCACCGGTTCAGCTTAAACAAACCACCAAGGAGGATCTGGAAGCCGTTCAGCACCAGCAGAAGATGGAGATTGAAAAACTCCAGATTACTCTGTTGGCGGCCCAACAGCAGCTGAACACTGAAAGTGACCACTGGGACCAGGAGAAAGCCTCCCTGGTGTTGACCAACACCTCCAATGTGGCTCAAGTTGAGCAGCAGAAGATGGAGAATGGAAAGCTCCAGAATACTCTGAAGGCAACCAAGCAGCAGCTGAACACTGAATTTGACCAGTTGCATAACTCCCTGTCGAAAAACGTGGAGAAGTACACAAGGCAGAATAAGAAGTTTGCACTTGAATGTGTCCAGTGGGAGCAGGAGAAAGCCTCCCTGGTGTTGGCAAGAGCCTCCAGTGAGTTGACAAGAGCCCCCGGTAAGGCTCAAGTTGAACAGCAGGAAGAGCTCAACATCCTGAAAAACAAGCTGGTCCAAGCTCAGGCTAAATATTTGGTTGAACGTGACCAGTGGAAGCAGAGCAAAGCCTCCTTGCTGAAGGATCAACTTGACAAGCAGAAGCTGGAGAATCAAGAGCTCCACACTGCTCTGAAGGTGACCAAGCAGGAGCTGACCACTGAACGTGAACAGTCTAAGACAGCCAGATTGACCCAGCTGGAGATGCAAAAAAAGGAGGATAAGAAGTTGGCAGATGAACAAGACCAGCTGAAAGCCTCCCTGCTGAAGGAGACCATGGAGCTTGTTGGAAAGAAGACAAGGAAGACTCAAAAGGTCGAGACTGCTCTGAAGGAGACCGAGCAGGAGCTGAACACTGAGCGGGGCCAGTGGCAGAAAGACAGCTTGAGCGACCTGAAGAAGCAGAAAAAGCATGATAAGAAGCATGCAGCTGCACGTAACCAGTGGGAGCAGGAGAAAGCCTCCCTGGAGTTGATCAGAGACTCCTGTTTGGCTGAACTTGAACAGCAAAAGATGGAGGATGAAAAGCTCCATACTGCTCAGATGTTCGAAAGGGACCAGACGTCCCAAGCCCAGCTCGAGGAAGAGAGAGCGGAGACAAACAGGATCAAAGCAGCCCTGAAACAGACCGAAAATCTGTTAGAAAGGGAGCGTCTCCGTTTTGAGGAACAGTCGTCCCTCACGGCACACCTGGAAAAAACCTGCATGGACCTCAATCATGCCCAGCTGAAGGACATAGCTACTCTTCAAACATTGGAGGAGGAAGCTACGCAAATGTTCGAAAGGGACCAGACGTCCCAAGCCCAGCTGGAGGAACAGAGAGTGGAGATAAACAGGATCAAAGCAGACCAGAAAAAGACAGAAGATCTGTTAGAAACGGAGCGTCTGCTTTGGCAGCAGGAGAAGTCTTCCCTCGAGGCCACAGAAAAAGATCTTCTGAGCCAGATCATCAACAAGCAGAAGAAGAAGAAGAAATGGTACCACAAACTCTTCAAACGCCTGTTTCCGTGTTTCAGTGCTGAGGATTAAGACTTAATTCTACACTTGAGAAGTGAAGTGATTTCACTTTTAAGGTATAAAAAGGGTTAAGACTTGATTCTCCACTTGAGAAGTGAAGTGATTTCACTTGGTGTAAAAGGGTTAAGACTAGATTATACACTAGAGAAGTGAAGTGATTTCACTTTTAAGGTGTAAAAGGGTAAAGACTAGATTCTACACTTGAGAAGTGAAGTGATTTCACTTTTAAGGTGTAAAACTCAAACTAGTCTTTACAAAGATACAATAACTAAGTCTCACCCATCCCTATCTCTACGCCCCAACCCCAAATAATGCACACAAAGAAGAAAAATTGGTACAAACTCTTCTAATGCCCGGCTCCCTATTCCATGCTGAAGGTTAAGACTAGATTCTACACTAGAGAAGTGAAGTGATTTCACTTTTAAGGTGTAAAACTCAAACTAGTCTTTACAGAGATACAATAACTAAGTCTCACCCATCCCTATCCCTACGCCCCAACCCTAAATAATGCACACAAAGAAGAAAAATTGGTATAAACTCTTCTAATGCCCGGCTCCCTATTCCATGCTGAAGGTTAAGACTAGATTCTACACTAGAGAAGTGAAGTGATTTCACTTTTAAGGTGTAAAACTCAAACTAGTCTTTACAGAGATACAATAACTAAGTCTCACCCATCCCTATTCCTACGCCCCAAGCCTAAATAATGCACACAAAGAAGAAAAATTGGTACAAACTCTTCTAATGCTCGGCTCCCTATTCCATGCTGAAGGTTAAGACTAGATTCTACACTAGAGAAGTGAAGTGATTTCACTTTTAAGGTGTAAAACTCAAACTAGTCCTCACAAAGATACAATAACAAATTAATACACAACCCTACCCTAAGGTTTCTTCCTCTTTTCTCCCTGTAAAAGGGTTTTTTTGAGGGAGTTTTTCCTTTTCCGGTGTGGGGGTTCCAGCACAGATTTTAAAAGCCCAAAGTGATTTTGGGTTATACAAAACTAAATTTAATTGAATTTAATTTAATTTAATTGAATTGAATCTGTCTGTTTGAATTAAGAGATTATTTATCATTTGTGTGTTTCTTCAGGGAATGAGTGTCTTACCCCAAGTGAAGGAATTCATGTACCTCGGGGTCTTGTTCGCGAGTGAGGGAACAATGGAACGTGAGATTGGCCGGAGAATCGGAGCAGCTGGGGCGGTATTGCAGTCGCTCTACCGCACCATTGTGACGAAAAGAGAGCTGAGCCGCAAGGCAAAGCTCTCTATCTACCGGGCAATCTTCGTTCCTACCCTCATGGTGTGGACTGGGTCATGACCGAAAGAATTAGATCGCGGGTACAAGCGGCCGAAATGGGTTTCCTCAGGAGGGTGGCTGGCATCTCCCTTAGAAATAGGGTGAGAAGTCCGGTCATCCGTGAGGGACTCGGAGTAGAGCCGCTGCTCCTTTGCGTGGAACGGAGCCAGTTGAGGTGGTTCGGGCATCTGGTAAGGATGCCACCTGAGCGCCTCCCTAGGGAGGTGTTCCAGGCACGACCGGCTGGGAGGAGACCCCGAGGGAGGCCCAGGACCAGGTGGAGGGACTATATCTCCAAACTGGCCTGGGAGCGCCTCGGGATCCCCCAGTCAGAGCTGGCTGATATGGCCCAGGAAAGGGAAGTTTGGGGTCCCCTGCTGGAGCTGTTGCCCCCGCGACCCGATCCCGGATAAGCGGTTGAAGATGAGATGAGAGATGAGATGAGATGCAAATCCAGCTCACACAAATCCCTGTGTGTGTGTGTGTGTGTGTGTGTACACATGTTCTTAAGTTGCAGACTGAAGAACGTCGGCACACAGTAACAGAGCAACAGAATTCAATTAAATATTTTGAGAACAGATTTTGACATCTGTTCTCAAAATATATCATCGGATCTGAGGCCGTATGTTTTGGACACTCGGGTGAAGAGAGGGGCGGAGCTGTCAACTGATCACCATCTGGTTGTGAGTTGGGTCAAAGGGTGGGGGAAAACTCTGGACAGACCTGGTAAGCCCAAACGGGTAGTGCGGGCAAACTGGGAACGTCTGGAGGAGGCCCCTGTCCGGGAGATCTTCAACTCACACCTCCGGCAGAGCTTTTCTAGCATCCCTGTGGAGGTTGGGGGCATCGAACAGGAATGGACGATGTTCAAAACTTCTATTGCCAAAGCTACGGCGGTGAGCTGTGGTCTCAAGGTCTTAGGTGCCTCAAGGGGCAGTAACCCTCGAACACCGTGGTGGACACCGGTGGTCAGGGAAGCCGTCCGACTGAAGAAAGAGGCCTTCCGGGATATGTTATCCCGGAGGACTCCTGAGGCAGTTGCAAGGTACCGACAGACCCGAAGGGCTACAGCTGCTGCCGTGAAGGAGGCAAAGCACCAGGTGTGGGAGGAGTTCGGAGTGGCCATGGAGAAGGACTTTCGGTCAGCACCAAGGTGTTTCTGGAAAACCATCCGGAACCTCAGGAGGGGAAAACGGGGAAACATCCAAGCTGTATACAGTAAGGATTGGACTCTGTTGACTTCAACTGAGGGGGTAATCGGGCGGTGGAAGGAGCACTTTGAGGAACTCCTGAATCTGACTAATACGCCCTCTATTGTAGAGGCAGAGCTGGAGGCTGATGCGGGAGCATCATCAATTTCCCTGGGGGAAGTCACTGAGGTAGTCAAACAACTCCACAGTGGCAAAGCCCCTGGGATTGATGAGATCCGTCCAGAAATGCTGAAGGCACTGGGTGTGGAGGGACTGTCTTGGATGACATGTCTCTTCAACATTGTGTGGAGGTCTGGGACGGTGCCTAGGGAGTGGCAGACCGGGGTGGTGGTTCCCCTGTTCAAAAAGGGGGACCAGAGAGTGTGTGCCAATTACCGAGGTACCACACTACTCAGCCTCCCTGGTAAAGTCTACTCCAAGGTGCTGGAAAGGAGGGTTTGGCCGATAGTCAAACCTCGGATTGAAGAGGAACAATGCGGATTCCGTCCTGGCCGTGGAACAACAGACCAGCTCTTCACTCTCGCAAGGATCCTGGAGGGGGCTTGGGAATACGCCCATCCGGTCTACATGTGTTTTGTGGACCTGGAGAAGGCGTATGACCGGGTCCCCCGGGAGATACTGTGGGAGGTGCTGCGGGAGTATGGGGTGAGGGGGCCACTTCTGGGGGCCATCCAATCCCTGTATGCCCAAAGCGAGAGCTGTGTCCGGGTTCTCGGTAGTAAGTCGGACTCATTTCCGGTGAGGGTTGGCCTCTGCCAGGGCTGCGCTTTGTCACCAATCCTGTTTGTGGTATTCATGGACAGGATATCGAGGCGTAGTCGTGGGGAGGAGTGTTTACAGTTCGGTGGGCTGAGGATTGCATCGCTGCTTTTTGCAGATGATGTGGTCCTGATGTCTTCATCGGGCTGTGACCTCTCCAGCACTCACTGGATCGGTTCGCAGCCGAGTGTGAAGCGGTTGGGATGAGGATCAGCACCTCTAAATCTGAGGCCATGGTTCTCAGCAGGAAACCGGTGGATTGCCCACTCCGGGTAGGGAATGAGTCCTTACCCCAAGTGAAGGAGTTCAAGTACCTCGGGGTCTTGTTCGCGAGTGAGGGAACAATGGAACGTGAGATTGGCTGGAGAATCGGAGCAGCTGGGGCGGTATTGCAGTCGCTTTACCGCACCGTTGTGATGAAAAGAGAGCTGAGCCGCAAGGCAAAGCTCTCTATCTACCGGGCAATCTTCGTTCCTACCCTCACCTATGGTCATGTGGACTGGGTCATGACCGAAAGAATTAGATCGCGGGTACAAGCGGCTGAAATGGGTTTCCTCAGGAGGGTGGCTGGCATCTCCCTTAGAGATAGGGTGAGAAGTTCGGTCATCCGTGAGGGACTCGGAGTAGAGCCGCTGCTTCTTTGCGTGGAACGGAGCCAGTTGAGGTGGTTCGGGCATCTGGTGAGGATACCACCTGGGCGCCTCCCTAGGGAGGTGTTCCAGGCACGACCGGCTGGGAGGAGACCCCGAGGGAGGCCCAGGACCAGGTGGAGGGACTATATCTCCAAACTGGCCTGGGAGCGCCTCAGGATCCCCCAGTCAGAGCTGGCTGATGTGGCCCAGGAAAGGGAAGTTTGGGGTCCCCTGCTTGAGCTGTTGCCCCCGCGACCCGATCCCGGATAAGCGGACAAAGATGAATGAATGATGAATTTTGACAGACAGAATCTTTAATAACAAAGTGTTATGGATGATCAGAAGTCGACTCATTATTTCATTTCCTTGCCATTTTTTAAGTTCCTTTCATGCAGAAGGTTTTTGTCCTCTTTTTTTCTCTGCTTAAGAATTCGTTTTTTGGAGTTTTTCTTTTTCCGACGCGAGCCTCCAAGGACGGAAGATTTTAAAGCCCACCGAGGCTAATTTGTGATTTTCGGCTGGACAAATAAAATTGAAAATGGAATAAATGAGATAAATGTCAGAAACAGAAAAGGGATGGATTTGAAATCAAACTGTGATTTGATATTAATCACTTATACATCTTAACGGACTGAAGAAAATGGCAGATCTTTGTGGTCTCTGGTTTGACGGACACATTGAATGAATTCGACACAGAAAGTATCTGACTTTATAATAACACAACACTCAGAACGCTGGTGCTCTAATAGTCCTGTGTGAACGCCACGTATCCTGCGCAACGCCGCTCACAATAGCTGACAGCCACATAATAACACTTGAGAAGTGAAGTGATTTCACTTTTAAGGTGTAAAACTCAAACTAGTCCTCACAAAGATACAATAACAAATTAACACACAACCCTACCCTAAAGTTTCTTCCTCTTTTCTCCCTGTGAAAGGGTTTTTTTGGGGGAGTTTTTCCTGTTCCGGTGTGGGGGTTCCAGCACAGATTATAAAGCCCAAAGAGACAAATTTGTGATTTTGGGCTATACAAAAATAAATTGAATTGAATTGAATTGAATGTGTCTGTTTGAATTAAGAGATTATTTATTATTTAAATAATCTCTTAAAAATATATTCATAAAAATGATGTCATGTCATGCTTGTAAATTGTTGTTGTTGAAAATGCTAAGTTGTAATACTGTCATGTTTAATATTTTAATGTGTAAAAATACATTTTGATGTATACATTCAGGGACAATCACTGATGTTGATATGTTTTACATACACACAGATTTAAAGGCCCACGATTGGGCCGCGAGCGCCACCTAGAGGGCCGCAGAAAACGTTCAGTTTTGCACCTGTGGGCCGCGGGACCGCATAGGTTATCAATTGAAGACACCAGAGATATTACTGTTATCCATGAGACGCCCAGTTACAACATAGCTTCCCACCACGTGGTGGCGGTAATGCGTCAGTCAGTTGTTTAACAAGCTCCAATAAGCAGAAGAAGACACTCAGCTAGCCGCTAGCCTGTAGCGAAAGTTATGGAGAAGTATTTCAAATAGGGCTGGGCAAGTTAACGCGTTATTATCGCATTAATTAAGTAACGCCGACAATTATTTTATCGCACATTGATGCAGTTTTTTTATTATTACCAAGCGGACATTTTTAACACAAGAACCGGGCAGCGAGCCTGCCCCCCCCCCCCCCCCCCCCCCCGGGTGACAAGTCTCGTTACAGGATCAAACGTGACAATATCAAAATACATATTATTGTGTTTTTAAATAAACATACAAGCACGTGAGAACAAACCGCTCTTAACTCTTTATTATCATAACTTCACATGCACGTTACTGCCCCGGTACAGACTCCCTCCACGTTCCATGCTTCACCTACATTCCCCTGGGTCCTAAGTCCCTCCAGGTACAGCTTCTTATCACCCTCTATGTACCAACGTACATTTGTAACAAATACCACACATAGTACAAGGTACTCAGCGTTGCATATGTGTCTGACCAAAAAAAGCAAAAAAGAAATGATTCATTTAAATGATTTGTTTAGATTTTTTTTAAAGTTGTTTTGTTTGGAATATGTATCATAAGCATATCATTTAGTTACCCTACTGATAATTTAACAAACATAAAAAACCATGACAGATAGGTTTGCAGTTTTCAAGGTGTATATTTCAAATTGCATCTATTACACACATGAAAATAAAGTTGTGAACACCGGCTGAATGTGTATGATCAGAATCATTTTAACTGTATTTTAACTGCTACTGTGTAAAGGGAATACTGCTGTTAAAAAGAACCTGATTTGTTTAAAGTGTGCAAACCAAATTTTATTGCACTTTTGTTCATATAGCAGTACTTTTAAAATAAAAGTGCACAATACACTGCTTTTGAATTCATTATGGAACATTGGCCATAACAATGCGTTTAATCGCAGAAAATCATGCGATTAATCACGATTAAAAATGTTAATCGTTGAAGACAAAAGTGGTGCCACTTTATTTAAATTCTATTTACAGTTTATTTAATTTGAAAGTTATTATTTTGAATGTAATTTACTCCCACATATTATTTATTTAACAAATTTCCATTTTTTTTTCCAGTTTTTTTTAAGTCCCTCCGCTTTTTCTGTAGTAAAATCTAATTATTAGTTATTTTTGTTAGTTAGTTAATTAGTTATTAATAAGCCTGACTTGAGCCTTTAAATTTGTTCTTGTATTATCTTGATTTGTTCCATGAATTGTTAGCCTGTTGGGTGTCTTGTTGTATTTGTATGCAGGTTAACATACACATGATAAATAAATGTGATGATCACATTGTATCATGTCATTTATTTGACAAGGGTTTTGCTTGTTAAACTGTAAGTGAATTTAATTTAGTTATTGAATACAAATCAAACCAAGAGTGAGATCGATTCGTTAAACCAATACAGTGTGAATATTTGAATGGGCCCTGGGCCACTTTGTACTTGAAAAGTTGTGCCCAGAGGTCATAAAGGTTAAGAACCCCTGCACTAGATTATACTATCTATTATATAAACTTATATTATGATTATTATACTGTATATACTATACTATATCATATTCTACTTTCTATTTTGTTATATTTCTGCTTATACTATATCATACGTTATCAACACTGATTGACTGATTTTGACATTGTGGCCAAACTGGAATCACAGTTCAACCCACAAAGGGCCTCTTGGAGGTTTGCCCCGGCCCACAGTAAAGCCACAGCTACCCACAGTGGGGCCCGCACCTCAAGCTCCAAGGACTGGAGGAGACCGAGAGTGAAGAGAAACCTCGGCTCAACAGATGGAAACAGAGGTTGATGAAGATTGACCGTGGAGGATCAGAAGCAGCCGGGGGACTCAGACCCCCTCATCTTCAACCAGATCCAGGTTAACAACTTTATTTGAAGCCTTAAATAACTGTGATCTGTTTACAGTTCAGTGTATTTTGATGCTTTGGCCTCAAGATGGTGCAACAGGACCAGAGGATCTCAGATGAGGTTCAGTAAATTATTTGAGCTCCACAAAAATCTACTAAGAGAAACATTTGAGTCAAACTTTATTCACACTCCGCATTCATACAAATCCAGAGAAATGTCACACGACTCTTCTCCAGAACATCACGACTTTATCCCCCAGGTTTTCCTGGATTCTGGTGCAAATCTTTTTAAAATTGTTTTACTACTCAACCAATCCAAATGTGAGATTTTTCCACTTGTCTTAGGCGCATCATCTCACAGCATTCCTGTCCATTCCCAATGGAGTCATGTAACATTTGCTATGATGGAGCTGATCTTATTGTGTTGCTCAGAGTTCCTATTATTGAATCCACTCAGTGAGTCTTAAAGGTTTGTCGCTCTTTTGGGTACAATTATTACATCTGAGGTAAACATAAAAACAAATGAGTCTGACTCAGCCCACACAGTCCTGGTGGTCTATTTTAATGAAACTCATCTGATCTTCCTTCAGTCACCAGTGTTGCAGAGTAGAAGCCCGTTACAAATGTTTTTGCAATGTAGGTCATAGAAACTAATCATTTGAGCGTTTTTAGCCGTATCAGCGATGTCTCCGAGACGAGAACTAAATTCATATTTTGTGATTTCTGATGTTTGGTTGGCTTGTCAGAAAAAAAGGAAGACGGATGTAGTTTTTCCTGAAAATATCACATCTTTGCATTTCTCTAGGATGCACCAAAACATTCTCAAATGTTGTGCAGCAGTTGCAATGCAAAGAAGGAAAGAGTGCACATATAGAGAGCGAATGTAACAAAACATTTAAGATCATCAATATGATGCATAAATCAAAGGTTACACAATGCCGGAAATGTAAACAGTAAAATATCAGAGACAGTGTGTTAAGGATTAAGGTGCAGATTATGTGATGTAGAAATTGTATAATATATATGTGTCAATACAATGTTTTTGGATGCCGCTTGCAGCTATATTTTAGCTCTTATTTTATGTAGTTATATTCTCTGCCCCCCCTTGAGGGTCTGAGGCCCACAGCTACATCTCTAACAACATATAACATGTTTTTTATTTACCTTTTTATTGCTTTAATTGTTTCCTTTGGTTTGTTTGCTCCTTTGATTCTTTTCTTACATTTGTATTGTATTTTATTTATTATTATTATATTATTTTCTGTGTATTTTAATGTTGCTGTTTGCGTTTTTAATGCAACAAAGCATTTACTTAAATTAAATGTTTTATGTAACTAAAATGAACTTTCTCTCCAACAGTTTCTCTCCCCGTTCAGCACCACAGACAGCGCCTCCATCACTGCTGCTGGTATTTGTAGTTTTTTAATCCTCACTGATAAGAAACGACGATTAGCTGAAAAAACGCAAAGTCCCAGCATCCTTTGCGGCCGTGCGTCTTCTCCAGCGGAGCCGGGTGTTTTCTCTCTGTGCGTCATGGTTACCTCCCGAGTCCGAGCTGCGACAAGCGCGTGACAAATCCCCCACAATAAGACCGGAAGTGTAGAGATTTAACCTTCAAATTCAAATCCGGAATTTTACAGCCGACTGGTACGTGTTACAATAATATTAATAATGAGCTCAAAACGAATTTAATAATGTTGAGAAACTAACACACACTCTCAGTGGGGGGGGGTACTCAAAACATTTAACAAAATAAAAGTACCAACGGACAACAACAACGTAAAATCCATAAGTCCTGTATTATTTTTTTATTTTTAATTTGTCATATTATTTAGTGGAGTACAACGCCACTTAAAATGTCTATATAGTCTATTTTCTTGTGCAGCACTAAATGCCCCACACAAATGCCCCACACAAATGTCTTTTATTTTGTATGTTTAGAGACCGGAAACGCGCTGTAATAACCTGCTCTGTGTTAACTTGATGCTTCTCTTCGTCAGTCCGAAAAACGAGCGAGAAAACACCACTGAGATGAGACTCGGCGGTCTGGGAGGGTCTCCACCAGGCGTCTGGAGTCCGGTTCACTGATCAGCTGAGTCTGTCTGTCTGTTCACCTCCCTGTCTGTGTGTCTGTCTGTCTTTATGTCTGTGGGTGGAGGGACTCAGCTTGCAGCGGGAGGATGCTTTCCTCCTGCAGGGAATCAGGACTTTCCTCTCCGCTCATCCGGCCGGGATGCTGCGATGTGAACCCGGGTCTTCTCCCCTCCTCTGCTCGCTGAAGTTGTCTCACCTGCGGTGATTCAACCCGTCATTTCAGCCTCTCTTCTCTTCGTCTCTCTCCGGAACGGCCCGGTCATTTCACAGTGGAAATAATCCGCTTCTTTTAATTTTTTGGAGATTATGAGGCTACACACCCTGTCCTCCTCCTCCTGACTCTGGTGGATTTTTTTTTTTTTTTTTTACTCGCGCACAGATTTGTGAATGGGTTTGTGAGCCTCCGCACGTTTTCTCCTCCAGCGAAACCTCCTCCACCTTCCGCGCTGCGCGTTAATCTGCAGAGGGATGATGTGAACAACCTGGGGATACAGGAGTAATAATAAAAAACAAACCCGTGCTGTAGTAACCATGGCTGGTACTGAGGTCGAGGATTAGTGTGAGGAGGGATTATATTTTCCAGGAGCAGAATCCTCCATCAGTTGTGCTGTTTTTTTTTTTTGTCTCCGTTTATTTTTTTCTCGGACATAACTTCCCAAACCCGTTCGGATATGTTCTCTATTTCCGTCTCTTCGTTCTTTTATTTCCTTTTGAAAAGTAAAATAAAACGCTAAAAACGACAGTATTAAACACAACAAAGTTCGCCTCATTACTCAACTGTAGCTATTAAATACCATAAGTCATGATGGGGTCGTTTTAACGTCACGGTGTATAATTTATAGCACAATAACAACACTGTTAGTCCCTCTAGAAATATTGAAGGAAATTGCACTCAAACCACAGGAGATCACAAAAAAAAAAATCCTATTAAGTGCATCAGAAGCTCTCTGCGGGACTATTCATTCAGCAGCACACCTGAGGATGAAGATGATGATGATGATGATGATGATGATGATGACTGATTGAGAGTAAAGAGCTCTGAGCTGCCGGATTTTTTTCTGAGCTATTTAATTCACCTGCTGCCGGATGCAGAACTATGGACACACAGAGATCTGATCAGAGGTGGAAAATGACCCGTGAGTACTGAAATAACTCTAAAACACCACCAGATACACACAAGAACTATGTGTCTATGTGTAAACTCACTATTTACCATCACATTAAGAATATTGTGTGAGGAGCCACAACTGTAAAAGTTAGGATTAAAGTTATTTCATTTCACCATACAGAATATTATATAGCTTAATACAGAGTTAAAATACCATTACATGAATAGATGTGATTGTAAACTGATTATTAAGCATCAGATGGACAATATACCTGCATGGAGGAACTTTATATTGATACTGATAATGTGTGCACATTATATATATCTATATAGAATTTTGCAACTTCGATAACACATCTTCTGCTGTGGTCTGGAGGATCTTAAACCAGAGGAAGAGGTCGGAGTGAACCACCAGCAGCAGCAGCAGCAGCGGTGTCCGTCAGATGAGCGAGGATGTCGGACCGGAGCGCCCCGGGCTGCCGGCTCAGACTGGACTGGGTCTACGGGTACCGGGGCCACCAGTGCCGGAATAACCTGTACTACACCGCCGGGAAGGAGGTGGTGTACTTCGTGGCCGGGGTGGGCGTGGTTTACAACACTCGAGAGCACAGCCAGAGGTTTTACCTGGGACACAACGATGACATCATCAGGTAAGACTGCTGCTGCCGCACCTGGATCTGTAAAAGTCGGTTTATAACACGGGATATAGGCATGTATATAGAAACATGGACGGACTCGCACCGCGCATGCGCAAGCGTGGGAGGTAATACCGTAAGTGATTTAAACGGTAAGGTTTTAGTAAATATGCTCGTGTTTGGGAAGCAGTGATGACTGGATACCCAAAACTTAGTTATGCTGCACGAGCTGGGAGAGAGTTTGTAACGTAATGGTTTAGTTTTGTGTAGTTTAATTTCGCTGCCACTATTTACTATAATTCATCAAGGATCTACGTTTTCGGCCGTTTTTAGACTCTTGTATCTGTTCATCCTCTGGGGAGCAGGAATATGTCAAGTTCCAATATCATAGAATTTGACTTGCAGTTGTTCAGACGTCTGATTGTGGTGAGTGGAGCTGCAGCGCAATCACAGAAAACAAGTGCATACAAACAATAACGTCTTAAAGGGACTCTGAAACTGATGAAATCAACAACCGCTCGTCAATGATGTTGTAAAATGAGCCAACAGTAGTTCATTAGGTCAATACTGATACACCTTCATCCTCTTCAGAGTAAAACGCGGTGCAGCTCTTTTCATTTTAAAACCATGCTATTTGATGTATTTTTTTTAAATTATACATTTCTTGACTTCTGCTCTTTTCTAAGCTGTTTATTGTGACCGTTATGCACCAAATACTACTTTTAGTTTTAACATTTTGATTGCGGTATCATTTGAGAAACTAGCATTTTACAAATCCTTAACTTATTTTTCCTCTTTCCTCCACATTTCTACAGTTGTTTGTATTTTTTGGGGTATTTTTACATGATCCTTCAACAGAGTGTGCATCTTCCAAACGTTGTCATTTTAGTACAAAAAAATCCGTCTTTGTGTTCCATTTTCATGTGACGCTCATCTAAGTAATGTTATAGCTGGTGAGTATTTGTGGTTAGTTGTATGTGGGCTGTAAGAGGACGCCTAAATGTTTCATACAGCAACACGGTGGACTTGACTGGAGGGACAAACTCTGCTGAATGAAATCTTCAGTCATGACTGTTTCACCTTCCTGCTCTGAATACCGTTAGATTTTGTCTCACGGCGACTCTTCTAACTTCTCTTACTCATCTGGACGTTGTTCTCTTTGTCTTTTGTGTGGAGATGTTTCTTAGAAATCCTGGCGGGGGTTTATTCCTCCCACACGGTTCTGTTTGACAGAAGCTAAAATCTAAACACAAACAGCTCTTTGCTGTGCCAGAAAACAGCTTTTTAAGGTTTTGGGTGGTGATTTACTTGTGGGTTGTATTGAGATGACCGGTGTAAGTAAGTGGATTTATGTAACGATGGAAATCTTGATATTTAAGATGTTTCCATTCAGACCAGCAGGCAGTGCTTGTCTCAGTTCGTCTGTCAGCGGTGCAGAAGGAGCTCAGGAGCAGATGATGGAAGCCGATTTCTCTTGTTCTCCACGAGCCTCGTCTGTCATACAACATGTAAGACGCTTACATCAGTGAGCCTTCTGCAGAACGTCAGCCGCTCTACAGCCGCTCTTGTTCAAACACATAAAAATACTCACGTTTGCATTTTTCTGAAAAGGCAGGTTTTGTGCGTGCTCGTACAATTGATTACTTTTGAGTGTTGCAGCACCGAAAACCCTCTGAGAAAAGACGTTTTCTCTTATTACTGTGATCTTTGCCATATTAAGCTCAACCTTAACCTAGTCTTAATTGCCTCAACCCAACCAAAACTTAATTATAGCGGTGTCAAATCAAAAAACAGTCAATTTATATTTTTTGTTGCAGGGATTTGTGATGTTTTTGAAGTCACTGACAAATGACAAAATGCCCATGTGGGTATTTTTTAAAGGCACATTTAGTTGAATATTTTGTTTACTTTGGACAATCTATTCAAATGGAGACGCAATCACTCAGTACACATATATGAATGTTTACTAGGTAAAAATAACAAAAATGTGAAATGTAAAATCATTCACATGTGAAATGTCAAAAGAAAACATATAATATATCATGTGTTATATTGTACATGTGAAATTGATTATTTCCATGTGACGTCTAACATTCCACATGGAAAATATCAAAAAAGTTCACGTTAATTTGTGATATGAAATGGTTTTAATAGCCTACATATGAATACATACTTACATACCCAACTTGTTATGCAACTTTTACGTTAAGTCATAAAACTGATCCAAATAGAAACTCATGAGCTAAAAGTGAAGACACATTTTAAATCTGAATCTTTAATGTTTCCCTCTTTGTTTCTTCATCCGTGCATTTTCTACTCGTAGTTCTGAGAGGCCCCACGTGACTTGAAGGCAACACAGTAAACACAGATATTTCTTATTTTTACTCATGACACACCCCAGTCTGTGTATAACAACATATAAAATGATAACTGATGAATAATCTCATGACGAATCTGAATCTAATGGAACAATGAGACCTGAGATGAACTCCTAACGAGCTGCTCAGCTGGGACCTTGTTAGAGGAACCAGATGCAGTTTCAGGTGATGAACGGCGTCGTTCTCGTCTTAAATGAATAAACCGAGCAGGTGGAAAAGAACAAAGCAAAGTTCAGAGGAGAAAATTGAATTGCACATTTGGTGCCAGTCTGTGCAATATCTCCCCACAGCGATATGATTATAGATATTATAGTTTTCTGTAAAGATAGGATCGCGAACTTCACAAAACTTCACACAGAGAAGAAAACATTGCATAGAGGGACCACGTTTCCAAAGATCCCGGAGAACCCCTTTAAAGGCCAGAACACAGTTTGTGGATCTGAGTGAGCCAATTGAACATTTGTTCGACAAACACCCAAAACCTTTAATCTGGGATTATCTGGCAATTATATAACGGAGAGTCTGTTTCCACGGTCAGGACGGACTGTGACAGGTGTCTCTCATAGCGTTGAACAGATTATTTTATATTGAAGATGGACGAAGCGTCTCAACTTCCTCCCACTTTCAAACCAGAACATACCAAAAGATACAGGAGCCATGTTGAGATTTTGACGATTTTGACCAACCGCCGGAACCAAGCACGGCCACAGCTTGTTAGCCACCTAGCTGCTACGTTAGCACCACGATAGCTGTTTGGCTAAAAAGGCGCGACAGCTAACCACACTGTCTTTATGAAATATATACACACATGTTCTGTTACACAGACTCTATATAAGCCTCCGGCGTCGCAAGTTCTTCGCTCAGAGCAGCAAATGATGTCTTTTTTTATTGCATCAAAAAAACAACAACTTAAAAACCATACTTATCAGAAAAATGAACTCTTGGACAAACATCAGTGTAATCGGAACCACCTGAAATGGCAGAAAGCATCTTTGGAAAAATTAATTTGACGGGGTTTTTTTTGGCTCATGTCCCATCCGCTAGCATGGAGGGGGCGGGACTTATAACCTGTATAGCAGCCAGCCAGCCAGCAGAGTGAGATTGAGATGTTTTTGGCTTCACTTTTTGGCAGCTGTCATGTCGTCCATCTTTAATACAGTCCGTGTGTTGAACTAACAGAGAATAATCACCATCTCTGCAGCTCTGTGGAGCCTTTTCTCCTCTTTTAGTTGCTGGTTTTGGTTTTGCATCAGATTGCCTGTCTCGTTCAGGAAGTAAACCCACTTTACACAAACATTTTGTCTGGAGTCAAACTGATTCGTCAGCGTTATACAGCATCTATATCTAAAGAGCTCTTTCATTAAGTGCATTAAGACTGTTCCACAGCGTGCTTGCTGTTGCCCGTCAGTTGTAAATGAAGATCATTTTTAGGAGACGGGGTCGTTGGTTGTGTTTTGATATATTTGTGGACGTGGAATGTTTGCTTTTACGCGTCGAGCTGGTGATTAAGGAGACGCAGCAGAAGGGATTTTCTCTGTTGATGAGAGCAAATTAAAGCAAGTGGAGGAGGAAGATGAATCAGCGAGGTCGCTCATTCATCCCGACACACACACACACACACACACACACACACACACACACACACACACACCTGGTGTATTCATCGACACTAAACAGCCTATGAGTCATCAGAGCAGCAGGCGTGTTTGGACAGTTTATTCAGAAGGCCAGTCAGCTGCTGCCTGTGGTACTGTGTCTCTGTACGTGTGTGTGTGTGTGTGTGTGTGTGTGTGTGTGTGTGTGTGTGTGTGTGTCACCCTAATTGAAAAGCTGGATGCAGCCTCAGCCGAGCCATGCTCTCTGATAGGAGTGTTAGATTTGTGTTTGCGCCAAATGATCACAGCTCACAGCTGACTGCGGGCTCACTGCCGTTACTACAGTGAAGTGTGCTGCATGGTGAGTCGCCTCGATGTCACTGCGACCGTTTTTGTACATCTTTTAATAAAAAACGTTTCTGCACAAATAGACAGTTCCTGTTACATCAAACTGTGATGTAAGGTGGTTGTTTGACATGCTTCATACAGCAGCTTTGACCGCTGTCTATGAAGACGGTCTATATTTTTTAGTATCAAAGACTCTCTACAGGTTTGAAAGGTTATCCGGAGGTCAGTGTGTTACACCATGAAATCACTAAACACTACAAACGTACAGAAGATGAACGTCTCCTATAATCACACATTTCTGTATGTGTACACGACAATAGTGAAGTATTCAGGTCCTCTACTTAAGTAAAAGTACTAATACCACACTGTACACATATTCTGTTCAAAGTCCTGCATTGAAAATGTTCCTTCAGTAAAAGTATGTAAGTATAATCACTGTTATAATATTATATATTATATCATTAGATGAATTTACTCATCCATTAATGTTAGAGCTTACTGTTGTAGGTTGAGCTCATTGTTAATTATTAACAAATCATTATTTGCGGTTATAGATTAATCTGCTGATTATTTTCTCAATCGATCGATTGATTGTTCGGTTTGTAAAAATAGTGAGAATATGGAGAAAACCTCAGTTATGACTAATATATTATAATTATAAACATTATTAAAAGACCTAGGAGCAAAACTGGAACCATGAAATGTTTTTAAATAATAAATAATTATGATGAATGGACCGATCGTTTCAGCTGTACTTGTATAAACTGTTGGAAAGTTTAATTTATAACAAAATATAGTATTTCATAAAATCTTATGTTTTCTGTGTACAAATCTCACCGTAACTAAAGCTGTCGGATAAATGTAGTGAAGTAAAGAAAGTGGCATGAAAGGGAAATACTTAAGTACGAGTACAGGTACCTCAGATTTGTACTTTAGTACAATACTTCTTCCACCTCTTGTACACATTAAAGAGAAGATGTACATGTTAATCAGTGAGTTTTAGAGACAGTAAAAATAAACCTTCCATGAACAACAACACACGGAGCGTGAACAGACCCAGAGAGCAGGGTTGGAAGTGTCACTGTGGTCCAGTCTGATGCAGTGGCCTTTTCATCACTACTGGCACCACAGCCGGTGCCGTTACAGTTGGAACCCATTACGCTCCGAAAAGGATGGAGAGGAGTTCTGGTTTCTAGTTTCAGGCTCGAAAAAAAAAAAAAGGTTCAGTGTATTGCTCTGGTTTTGATAATCACAGACCATGACTCGCTGGAAGTAGTCCAGAGCTGCTCTGTTTTAAACGTACTATAAAGCCTTTAGTGTCTCCTGAGGGAGCGGTGTGAACTCTGATGAATATCCTCGAGTGATGTCACTTGAGTCAGCGTCAGGTGGGTCTGAAGACGACAAGTTTGAAAAGTAAAATCTATATTATATGAGTTGTGGAGTGAGAAAGAAGTGAGTTTACCAGACCTCGTTTGCCCGCTGCTCATTTTCTACTACAATTTCACACCACAATCTACCGTCCAACTATCAGCAGTTGCATTGTGGGTATTGTTGGCACCGGTTTTTGACAGGAATGAAGAATGTGTGGAATTACAAAGATGGCGTTTGTGGTTCTGCTGCATCGATTTTGATACGTTTCTGGACCCAATAAGGGTCCACAGTCTAAGATGGACAGACTTCACGGTTCCACCTGAGAACACAAGCATATGTTCCACAGATACAAAGAGTGTGATTGACATGTTTGCATGATGTTAGCTCTCTAACAGTTCTCATTTGTTAACTTGTAAGTCAAAAAAGAACCAAATCTGGATTGTAGGCATTATGGTTTATTGTAAGACCTCTAATTATGGATACATGGAGGAAAGAAATCGGAAATAAGTGACGGAAACGAGGTGTTTTTATTTCTAAAACTTCCTTTTGTCATCCTCATCTCTCCTTTGTAGCTAATATGTGTAAACCGCTAAAACCAAAAAGGGATTAAAGAGCTGGTTAAATGAAAACAGCTGCATGTTTTAATGATTTCCAGCTGTAATTCCTGGAACACAAACATCAGTCCTGACTTCAGTTTGTCTGCTGCACTGCGGCTGCTCCTTCTTCTCCTCCCACAAACTGGAGCTGATGGGGAAAAATCTGCAGACGACTGAGGTAGTAATTACATTTGCATTTTAGTCACTTCGCCAATGCTGTGATCCAGACTTACAGTGAGAGTGACAGGAGAATGAAAAGACATCAAGTCCTCGATCAGCAATTTTTAAAAAAAAACCACAATTCCACTATTGCGTGTCAAAACGCGGTCCTGATGTTACTGTAGCGGAAGCTTCCACAGAGGAGGAGTTGACTTCTTTGACAAGCGAGTCTGTCTCTTTCTGTCTGTGGACAGATTTTGTCACTGCGATAGCATCAGAACCGTGCAAGATGCAGTCCTCAGACTTTACAGGTGTGTAGTTGAGATCGAAATGAAGGTTGAGTTTGAAGATGGTTGTGGTCCGAGCAACGTTACTGAAAGTAAAGGGGGTTACGAAGTGGGGAAGGGTCCATTGGCCGCCCACATTACTCCCCTGGCGTCGTGGCTGGTGTGATCCCATCACAAGATCTAGTTATTTATCTTTTATTAGTAAGACACATTAAAGGCCTCTAAAGACAGACATTCTGAAATAAAAGTACACAACTAAATGTTACTTATGCAGAAAGAAAATCAGGATTTTATTTAATAAATATAATTTAATATAAAACTGCTAATAAGGAGCAAATGCTACAAAACTCTCCTATATTAAAAAAAAACTATAAGAATGATCCTATTTTTTATTTTTTAT
>NW_027176750.1:618823-628823 GCF_023349555.1 Cebidichthys violaceus
TCCTTAAAGTCATCTTCTGAGGCCAGACCTTACTGTTTAAACACACTTCAGATGAAGCGTTAATCTCATCTTTTTGCAGTTTACCGATGTTTTATATTTTTCAGAGTGACATGTGTTCGGTAGTCTTGTGTCTGATTCATGCTTTATCAGAAGTGTTTTAGTATGTTTCAGTTTTACAAGACAATGCTTCAAAGATGAGGACTTGTTCTTATTTCTGAAACATTTTTTCTTTTGTAGCCAATTAAATGTACTTAAGTGCTGCACTTAAGTACAAACTTGAGGTACTTGTACTGCACTTTTCATGTTATGTAACTTTATCCTTGTACTCCGCTAAATCTTAGAAATAAATATTGTACTTTTTACTCCACTACATTTTTTTCTGATGAAGTACTTTTCACATTACAGTTTTTCGTCCCCTTCCTGTCCAGTGAGAACCACGTATTTCCAAATGTGTTGATGTAGAATGTTTGTGATAAAGTGAAGAACTGCTTCTTTATGTGGCGAGGACATTCTCCTGCTTCTTAAGCTAAATAAACTTTTTGAAAAGCTGTAAAATGCATCGTCAGAAAGCTGAAAACAGGCTGTTTTTCTCTTTAGAGATACGTGGTTCTCACAGACACATAACGATCTTATATAATGTGATGCACTGATGTAGATTAAACTAGCCAACGGGATATAAAGGAGTTAAAATTAGCACATCCACAGCAGTAAAATGCATCATAGAGCATCACAGTAATAGAGTTTTACTTACTGACTGGTTGGTTTAGCAAATGCACGTCTCGTTTACTTCGGCTGTTGTAGCAGATGAGGGTTAAACCTCAACATCTGGACGTATTTTAACCAATAAATCACCACGTCTGTGACATCACTAGGGCGTAAGTAGTCCATGACATTTTGCACAAAAAAAGCAGCGTGGCAAGCGCGCGTTGAGCTCGAAGTGAAGTCATTAATTCTCTTTGACTCTCAAGTGTTCAATATCTAATGAAGACCTGGAAGAGAGGAGCAGGAAATAATTCCTAGAAGCCTCTTTTATGTCAGACAAGTGTTTCTTATTCCTTCTTCTTTCTTTATCTTTTTTTTGCTTCTTCTTCATTTGACGGGGTTTGTTAATGACAGCAGCGTGCAGCACAGGCCTGGTGGCTCTGTGGATTCACAGCTCAGTGGTCTTCATTAAGATGATGACTAAGAAATTATTGCCAATCTGCCCCGCAGCCACCAATGTTCCCACGATCTGCTGGCACTCAAACACACTGAAGCGTACACTTTTCCTACACACAGATTTAGCCGAACACGCACAAACCCCTCGGGGGGTTATGTCACTCGTCAGTGCAATTCTGAAAGGTCTGGAAACTGAATTTAAGCTACTTATTGTAAGGAGAGAGAGAGGGACATAAAGAGAGACTGAACTCCTTATCGTGCCTTTAAAAGAAGAGAATGTGTGCACTTTATTTTAGGAAAATGTTCTTTCCTCAGAGGCAGCTATTAGGCTTCTTATCCATCCACTTCTTATTCTATTCTCTCTCTGGAGGCAGCTGATATCCAGAAGCGACTTTTTGGGCAACTGTTAAATATTATTTCCACAGTTGTTTCATCTGTGCTGCAGCTTCGATCAAATGTTTCTCCACCGCTGCCAGAAAACATAACAATTCCCTGATGAGCGGATTTGTTTTGAGCATAGTTTCTTGTGTAGATTACACGACCCAACAGCTCACCGCCACATTTCGCTTAAAGACGCTTTTATATCTACTGCTGCTGAAACTGGAAGTGAACAGGCGTTCTTACAGATTATAGTTTAACAGTTTATGTTTTTATGACCAGTTTAGCTCACTTGACAAAATGCTATCATTAAAAAACTAAACACGGAGCTGATAAAAAAAAGAAAAAGTAACGAGCAACATCGACCCAAAAATGGTCTTTGAGCCAAAATACAAATGAAAACGTTTGTTGGTTTCTTACAAAAAGTTAGGTATTGAGTAAACGTGTCCCACAGATTTAGACTTGAAACTTGAGTCAGACTTAAGTCTGAATTCTGACCTGTTTTGAATGACTTTAGACTTGAATTGAACTTGTTTTGAATGACTTCAGACTTGAATTGAACTTGTTTTGAATGACTTTAGACTTGAATTGAACTTGTTTTGAATGACTTTAGACTTGAATTGAACTTGGTTTTTCACCTCCAGACTCTCTCAGGTCTGACTCAAGACTGAAGTAGGATTTGTCTCTTCATGGTTTAGGGTTGACCTGAGATCTGCTTTAACAGACTGAGACTTATCTTGGACTTAAAGGATTTGAACTTGACATGGATTAGTCTTGAATGACTTTGGGTTGATCTGCTATGACAGACTTGAGGTTTGAGTTGGACTTATCTTAAATAATTTGACTTGGGCTTGGACTTGAATTTCCTGAGAAATGACTCGAGACTTAATTTAGACTTTTGAAGGTTTTGAAGATTGAGATTTTGAATTTGATGTGTCACTTGTGGAACACAATGTGTACCTTCCTGTTTACCTTTTACTCTATATTCAGTACACAAAACCAGTAAAAATGTAAAATCGTTTTTTTTAAACTGTGTATTATTTGGATGAAAATCTGTAACAGCAGGAGAGGAGCAGGAAAGTCGAGGATGTAAAAATATTATTTTAAAACTCTCTGGTGTAGTCAATTATCTCTACATGGGTGACTGGGGAAAACAATCTGTTGTATTACACACACACACACACACACATACACACACACACACACACACACACACACACACACACACACACAGAGGAGGAGTTCCTCTGGGCTATTTATAGAAGCTGCCCTGATTTCACCACCTACTATAAATAAACTCACCTACACAGATTGTATTCATAATATCTGCATGTATGTTTTTGAAGCTGCCTGTAAGTAAGTAGCATGTAGTAGTGAGGAGGACACACACACACACACACACACACACACACACACACACACACACACACACACACACACACACACACACACACGAACACACACACACCAAAAAAGATCTAGTTAATTTATTATTCATATGGCATTTACAATATTAATCGGAGGATGTGTGCTCATTCTAGTTTAATTGGCACTATTAAATTGTGTGTGTGTGTGTGTGTGTGTGTGTGTGTGTGTGTGTGTGTGTGTGTGCGCGCGCATATGTGCCCTTTACCAATTAATTTCTCTGATGAATGTTTCCCAGATTGCCTGCTTTCAGTCACATCTCCCCGCTGGCAGCAGCAGTTTCTCGGAGCTTTGATGTGCAGGAAACAGAAGCTGCTGCTCACTTTCTACTCTTTGTATTCAGGCGATTTGTCACTTATCTCTGCAAACCAACGCCTGGTCTGTCAGAGCAGCCAACACATTGGTGTAATTTAGGAAAAGTAATTTGATTTTGATAGAATATGTTGCCTCACTTTCAGGTGGAAAGTAAAACATTTTTTATGTTTATTTGTTGTTGAATCAGGAAGTACAAACTGTAGCCGTCTGTGTTCACCCAGAACTCAGGGTGTGATGATGAAATGTAAAAAACAAATAATGCTAAAATAAAATAAATATTAATATTTCTCTACTGATCTGCGCTATAAATGTAATTTCTGTATTATTCCAAGCATTTTTATAATCAAAATCTCTGAGTTAGCGCATGTCCTGTTCAAACAAAGAGGAGACAGTGAGGTGAGGCAGTGACCAGCTGTTCCTCAGACTGTGAATCCCTCACAAACTAGGTTGAGCGCGTGCCTTTTGCTTTCTTATTGTTTGTCACCACTGTAATATCTGTAGACACTTTTATTATATGTCCTTTATTTCCATATAATAGGTAATGTATTTCACGTCTGTGTAGAACATATTTAGTGTTGCTGATCTGACATTAAACCGCAGTGAAAAAGCACAGAGGGACAAACACTACTCTGCCTCAATGAAGGGGGCAGAGCCCACGGGTTTATCGCGTCAATTAACACAGAGCAGATCGACCCAGGCAGGAAGTCAGACACCAATAAGGGATAGAGCATCCGGTAAATTTTCAAAATAAGAGCGCCAGCTTTAACTTGGTTTTACTTTTTCAAGAGTGAATCTAAAATGCAGAAAAGAGAGAAGCGTTATCTCAATTGAACCTCAACGATACTACCGGTAACATCAGCGTGTATATATATATATATATATATATATATATATATATATATATATATATATATATATTGCGAAGTCTTCGGGCAGTAGAAGCCACACTGTCAAAATTTCTTGCGAAATTTTCTAGTTAAAGATTAAGCCCGATGGATTATATACAGTGTGCTTTGGCACAGGCAGTTTTACTGCCTTGTGCTACAAAGCCACGCCGAATGATTAAATAAAATAATATTGCAAGATGCCAATAATGTCTAAAAGTGGTGTGATATCCAGCCATGAATTGTCTAAAATACATCTATAAGGGGACTCAGTTGGTCCACGTTAAGTTGTGTGTCATCTGCATGAAGAGATGTTGTGTCTCCTGATGACATCACTGATGGGTAAGATATATAGATCAAAAAGAAGTGGCCCTGAAATTGTTCCTTGGACAACTCCATGTTACTTTGGAGGTTTTGGAGAAGTTATCAACTGCAACAAGGAACTCTCTGCCAGAGAGATAAAAGGAAAACCAGTTCCAGACAAAATCATCACCAGAAAAAATGGCGAGATGAAGTATTATCAGTAAATGTACTTAAAGTATCAGAGAGTTTATGATTCAAAATCCCCCTTGCAAAAAAACGTTAAAGGACCATTCCATATAATTAGTAATATAAAATATATGAAAAATATGTTTAATCCTAAAGTACTTAAGTACCTTTTTCATCTGATAAATCTGAAGCTAATCTGCTTCTCTCCCTCCCTCTCTCTCTCTTTCTCTCTCTCTTTCTCTCTTTCTTTCTCTCTTTCTTTCCCTCTCCAGGTGAATCATTTATAAATCACATTATCACCGCTCCACCCTGTGCAGGCACTCACTCACACACACACACACACACACACACACACACACACACACACACACACAGTACAACATAGCTATTAATAGCCGCTATTGAAGTTTGTGCTGCTTCTATAAATAGCCAAGAGGGACTCCATTGTGTGCATGTGTGTCCTTTGCATGTGTGTGTGTGTGTGTGTGTGTGTGTGTGTGTGTGTGTGTGCGTGTGTGTGTGTGTGAGACCTGGCTGGTGTTTCAACCAAACAGATGGCACTTTGTCCCAAGGTCATGAACAGAGAGGAGGGGAGGAAAGTGGGAATTGAAGGCAGCCAAATGGAAAATGGAAGACATTTAAAACAAAGTAAAGTAAAAGTGGAGAAAGAGAGAGAGTGCATTGACGAAGAGAAAAAAGAAGGATGAGTTGTTTGCGTCAGAAAAGAGTGGAAGAGGAAGGAAAGTAGACTATTTGGCAAATAATGGGAATGATAAGAGAGGAGGAGAACCAAGAAGGAGAACCAAACTGGATCTAAACATGAGAAGGAAATGAAAGAAAATGCAACCAATGCAATAATCTACCTCAATAATAGACTTGATGTCTTTAGCCATCAGGCTTCTGTTTCTTAAGCGATAGCTTCTTTAAATGTAAACTCCTTTAGATTTGGTCTTTCTCTATCAAAGCCCCACCACCAGGTCAAAGTCAGTCTTTGTCTGTTTACGTTTTGGCAGGCAGAATGATCTATTACCGGTGCCTGTTTGCAATGTACTTGAGGATGTGCAGACAATTATCACTGGATTACTTTGATACTGAAGAAAACTTAAAAACATGACTTTTCTCAAGGAAGTTCTGGAGCATTTCTTTGATTTCTAAGCAGATTTATGGACATTTATACGCAATGAGATCAATGAAACCCTCATAAAGTGTACTCATCCTGAATCTGAAAATATGTGTATCATGTTAGTGTGTTCAGATTTGAGTTATGACTGATCATCACAGGCCAATATCCGTACCTTTTATCAGAAAGACTTCTGCTTCAGGATAAACCTGAAGAACAATGTTGTGGTTCAACACAGAGACATTTTTTGAAATTATTGAAGCCACTCTGATGGTTTCCTTTCAATGTCGCCATTATTCTCCTTCACTCCTCAGACATGACTTCTATCTTCACATCGATTTCTTTCTCTGCTCATATTTTTCATTTGACAGTCCTTTAGACCTTCAGAGATTTGTTTTGGCCTTTTGTTTTGTTTGATGGAGAAAAAATATTTGTGGTAATATATGGTCTTACTAATGTTACTTACTGTATAGCCTCAGCTCCTATATTTTAAGTTTTTTAGTGCAGTCTCTTATTTAGGGTTTCTTATATCAATACAGTTACAAATTAAAATTCAATTGAAAATTTAAGTTCCTCAGGTGTACCTTCCTTATTCAAAGGAATTCACATTTTAACAATATGCATTTTTACATCTGAAACGGAACATATTCTTTTTTCTCATTTTATACTCTTGCTTTTGTAAGCTGTTAATATTTGTAGCGTAATATATTATATTCCAGTATATACACTAGCATATAATATAATACACACATTGTAATATTCCTCTTTATTTTGTTGTTAGCAGTCGTGGTGCCAAGCTAGTTCTTGGTCTTTTAAAGAACTATTTGAGACTTGTTTTTACTTGAATCATATTTCTAATTAAAGAAAATTCAATGCAACTTTCTTGATAGCTGTAAGGGCAATTGTATGCAGCAACTTGCCAACCTTATCGACACAAAAGCACCCACTAGAGAAGAAGAAACAAAAAACTGTTAATCACAAAACTATATCGCACACAATTACTTTTAAAAATTATGAGTAATGCATAATAAATGCATTAATAAATATTGAATGGTAATGAGGCTGCAAAAAAGAATAAAACACTTCGTTTATTGTGCCCTGTTCTGCTTACAGCAGCAGCAGTAGCAGTAGCAGCTGTAGTAGCAGTAGTAGCAGTAGCAGTAGTAGCAGTAGCAGCAGTAGTAGCAGTAGTAGCAGTAGCAGTAGCAGTAGCAGTAGTAGCAGTAGTAGCAGTAGCAGTAGTAGCAGTAGCAGCAGTAGCAGTAGCAGCAGTAGTAGCAGTAGCAGCAGTAGCAGTAGTAGCAGTAGCAGCAGTAGTAGCAGTAGCAGCAGTAGCAGCAGTAGCAGTAGTAGCAGTAGCAGTAGTAGCAGTAGCAGCAGTAGTAGCAGTAGTAGCAGTAGCAGTAGTAGCAGTAGCAGCAGTAGCAGCAGTAGTAGCAGTAGCAGCAGTAGCAGCAGTAGTAGCAGTAGTAGCAGTAGCAGCAGTAGCAGTAGTAGCAGTAGCAGCAGTAGTAGCAGTAGTAGCAGTAGCAGCAGTAGCAGTAGCAGCAGTAGCAGTAGCAGTAGCAGCAGTAGCAGTAGTAGCAGTAGCAGCAGTAGCAGTAGTAGCAGTAGCAGTAGTAGCAGTAGTAGCAGTAGCAGCAGTGGTAGCAGTAGTAGCAGTAGTAGCAGTAGCAGTAGCAGTAGTAGCAGTAGTAGCAGTAGCAGTAGTAGCAGTAGTAGCAGTAGTAGCAGTAGCAGTAGCAGTAGTAGCAGTAGTAGCAGTAGCAGTAGTAGCAGTAGCAGTAGTAGAAACAGTAGTAGCAGTAGCAGCAGTAGCAGTAACAGTAGTAGCAGTAGTAGCAGTAGCAGTAGCAGTAGTAGCAGTAGCAGTAGTAGCAGTAGCAGTAGTAGAAACAGTAACAGTAGTAGCAGTAGCAGTAGTAGCAGTAGTAGTAGCAGTAGTAGAAATAGTAACAGTTGTAGCAGTAGCAGTAGTAGAAACAGTAACAGTAGTAGCAGTAGCAGCAGTAGTAGCAGTAGCAGTAGTAGCAGTAGCAGTAGTAGAAACAGTAGTAGCAGTAGCAGTAGCAGTAGTAGTAACAGTAGTAGCTGTAGCAGTAGCAGTAGCAACAGTAGCAGTAGTAGTAGTAGTAGTAGCAGTAGCAGTAGTAGCAGTAGCAGTAGTAGAAACAGTAGCAGTAGCAGTAGTAGCAGTAGTAGAAACAGTAACAGTAGTAGCAGTAGCAGTAGCAGTAGTATAAACAGTAACAGTAGTAGCAGTAGCAGTAGTAGTAGCAGCAGTAGTAGAAACAGTAACAGCAGTAGCAGTAGTAGCAGTAGCAGTAGTAGCAGTAGTAGCAGTAGTAGAAACAGTAGTAGCAGTAGCAGTAGTAGCAGTAGTAGTAACAGTAGTAGCTGTAGCAGTAGCAGTAGTAGTAGTAGTAGTAGTAGTAGCAGTAGCAGTAGTAGTAGCAGTAGCAGCAACAGTAGCAGTAGCAGTAGTAGTAGCAGTAGTAGTAGCAGTAGCAGCAGCAGTAGTGACAGTAGTAAAAGTAAACATTATTGTAAATTTAAGTCACACACACACACACACACACACACACACACACACACACACACACCTTGATATTTTCAAAATAAAAGTCCTGACTAGCTGAAAAAGAAACAGAAACAAAAGCATCAGATAAATGATGATAAATGATGATAAATGATGATGCATGAGCAATACAACATGAAGTTGTCATGTATCAGTCAGCAGAGAGGTGAGTTCAGGTGTGTGTGTGTTTGTTTTGTGATGTTTGACCTTGACTCTACAGTTGTCACGCACAATCCTCGGCTCCTCTGCCCTTGGCAATGTGGTTGTCATGGCAACCGTGGCAGCTAGCAGGCTCATTGGCTGGCAGGTTGTGGAGGGGAGAAGCGATGTCGAAGGGTGTGTGTGTGTGTGTGTATGTGTGTGTGTGGAGAGCAGACAGCATCCCTGAGATCAATGGGGCTTTGTGGCTGACACACCTGTTCTATTTCTGTTATCTTCTTCTTCTTCTTGCTCTTCTTCTTCTTCTTTCTCTGCTGTTGTTTCCTTCACAGTCTCTCCATGTTTTACACACTTTAGCCAGCAACACCTTTCTTGACTCTCTTAAATGTCTCTCTAACACCAGACCGAGGAAGTTTCACATCTGTTTGCATGAAATCTGGTCCTCATTGAAGTGAAGAGGGAGATTTCAAGATTATGTTCACACACACACACACACGCACACACACACGCACGCACACACACACACACACACACACACACACACACACACACACACACACACACACACACACACACACGCACACATGCAGTCTCCTGTTTGCTCTGTTGATGGTGTAATGATCCCTGATGTGTGTGTGTGTGTGTGTGTGTGTGTGTGTGTGTGTGTGTGTGTGTGTGTGTTGATAATGATGCCATTAAGCAGTGAGCGTATTTATAGAAGCCTCTTTGTAAAAGAGAACACACGCTGACCCTCCGGGAGATAAAGAGGAAAACTAAGACTAAAACTAAAAAAGTGTTTTATTTAAAGTGAAAGTTGATTTTAAGAGGGTTGACATGTCAACTTGTTTTCTATTTAAAATTTTGTATTTTCTCTATTTTCATTTATATGTCATATTGACATCCAATAATATCAAATGTAACAATACATATAATATTATATATTGTATAAGATAATTTCTCACATGATTTAATTTTACAGTGAAGTTCTGACTGTGAACTGTCCCCCCCCCCCCTCTTCCTCTCTTCCCCCCTCAGCCTGGCGTTGCACCCGGAGCGCTCCCTGGTGGCGACGGGTCAGGTGGGGAAGGATCCCTACGTGTGTGTGTGGGACTCCTTCACTGTCCAGACCGTCTCTCTGCTCCGGGACGGACACACACACGGCATCGCCTGCCTCGCATTCAGCGCTGATGGACAGGTGACACACACACACACACACACACACACACACACACACACACACACACACACACACACACACACACACACACATGTTTGAAGTGACACACTTTATGCACCCACATTCTGTACACACACACACTGAACAAAATGAATGTGGCTGTGTGTGTCCAACTGATGGATTTGGTCATTAAAGGACACTCGTGTATCAACCTATAGGTCACAGAAGAATAGTGCTACACACACACACACACCTACACACACACACACACACACACACACACACACACACACACACACACACACACACACACATAC